>NW_026945929.1:0-25904 GCF_034702125.1 Engraulis encrasicolus
TTATTAGCAGTGTTGCCATGTCCGCTTATTATAAGCGACCTTGGGCTTCTTTTTTTGAGCAGTCGCTTTGAATTTTGTAAAGTCGCGGGTTGCGTTTTTTTTGGGCTTGTTCTTTTCAGGGTTGGGCTTGCTGTTTTCTCCTGCTCTGCCGGTCATTTGAATGTGTTTTTCAATGGCAACTCGTCTTTTCTCACTCATCCTTACAAGTGACCCTACTACAGCATTGTTAACTTCCACTTTCTGTGGTCACTTCAGGGGATTTTAGCTGCCACGCAGACCCCCGCAAAGAGCAAGGTCTTCCCTGACTAGGCACGCGACTGACAACTGTTGGAAATTTCGGGCCTTTTTTGCCCTTCCCTGCGTGTTCTTTATTCGAGGTAAAAAAGGCAAACAACTCAGTATTCAAGTATAATAAAAATCCAATGATTTAATTCCGAAAAAGTATAAGTACAAAAAGTAGTAATTTGTCAAAGTTTAGACAACGAGTAGTAGAAGCATAACAGAGCTCTGGAGTTTCCTAGTCTTGACTGATCCCTGACCAATAACAGTATTCTCTCAGCCCAGGATTTGGAAACTGACCTGACTTTCCCTAAGTGTGTCTTATAAAGGAGTTCTCTGTGTGTGTGTGCCTATGTGTTTACTTGTCATTTCATGGGTGTGTGTGTAGGAGTGTGTGTGTGTGTGTGTGTGTGTGTGTGTGTGTGTGTGTGTGTGTGTGTGTGTGTGTGTGTGTGTGTGTGTGTCTGTTCATGGACCAGACACTAATGGGTAGACAACAAATAGAGGGACAGAGAGGGGTGAGAGGTCAGATGGGAGGTCAATGAGAGGGGAGAGGGGACAGTGGGAGAGGGGAATGAAGTGACAAATCTTATTCCCTGTAACATATGGATCATATAATCAACTAAACTTACAGACATCCTGACTCCTAAAAGATCAGGGGTCAACTCTGGCCTGGCGAATTAAGAAATGGTGGGAAGGAGGGGGACAGAGCTGTATTAGGGGAAGAGGGTCTGTGACCTGTCAGAGATGTAATGTTGAGACAAGTGTCTATGTGTTCTTATGTGCCTAGCAACAAGTGTGTGCACGCCGTCTTCTGGTTCCAGCCATCTCCCTCTCGTCCATCCTGGTCCTCCAGTCATTACTTAGGGTGGGCTGGTATTGGGCATTGTTTTCCTGTTTAAGAGAGAAACCAACAGAGAACACAGAGCAGATACACAGGCCTGCTGATATTCATTGATTAGACCCATAAGTCAGGGGTACTGACATTTCCTGGTGCCTACTCCCAGACCTTGACCCATCCTTCAGGTCAGAGACAACGAGGAGTGTGACCGGTTTGTGGCCATCCCTGAAATTTAGATTAGGTTAAAAGCTGCTGCCGGACCCTGCTCCTAAACAGACAGCAAATGGGGTTAAAATAAGGTTAGAAGCTCAAACGGGTCAAACAAACTCCACATGGACAAAAAGTTCCACCAGGCCTGTCACAAACACAAATGGTTACTCACAAGTTTATTAGTTGAAACCACATAGGATTATATTTCCAATATCATGATGCACACAAATATGAACACCAATTTCTATTTATAAACTAATGCACATACTATAAGCATTCTCTAATTACTAACAACTAAACTGCTTTGACAAAAAGGAAATAGGTTAAAAAAGGATATTTAAAAAGGATATTTCTCTCACAACCCACCCCTTCGGTTGCTTATTTAGGGCTTGTTTTCAGGACGTCAGTGGCTTATTTGTCGCAGAAAATCTGGCAACACTGATTATTAGGAAAACTTTCACCTCACTGTGATGATGATTTGCTGATTGTGTGCATGTGTGTGTGTGTGCATTTGTGTATGAGCGTTAGTGGTGTGAATCGGCAATGCTCTCACGATTCAATCCAATTACGATTTGGAGGGTAATGATTCGATTCGATTCGATCCAATTCAACGATGCATTGCGATGCGCAGGGACTTAGCACAAAGTTTGTGATGGGGGTTATGTCGAGGTCCTCTACCCATAGGCTATGTTTGATGTTATAAACGTTCACAACGTTCACAACATTCGCATCCCACCAGGGCTGAGCTCAAACATATCATAATATTATTATAATGTGCAATTAAAGAAAAAAAAGAGGTGGCTGTGTGGACTCAACACAACACAACCGCAGCCAACAGTGATTCGTTTGTCAACCACCTCCATCTACAAACATCATCTACAGCATCTACAAACCCCAACTCCATAGAAGTTGGGACCAGGCTTGTACGAAATTCCGAATGGAAAGAATTTCAATTCAAAATGATGCCATAATATGAACACTAGGTGGTGCCATTACCTTGAATTTCTTTGAATTTAATCTACACCACCCATTGAAAGTACATAGAACACCACCACCTAGTGTTCGTATTATGGAATTACTTTGAATTGAAATTCTTTCCATTCGGAATTTCAGGCCTGGTTGGGACGCAAGGTTAATTGTAAATAATAACAAAATACTGACATTTTCAAAAAGTCTGGTTCTGACATTAGTTGGAGAACGGTACAAAGAAAACATATCAACCATCAAAACAGACCAAAATTTTTGTCTTGGGGGATATTCATGAATATGTAAATCCAACGCGTCTCAAAAGAGTTGGGACGGGGACAATAAAAGGCAGAAAATGTCGAGGAAGACTAAAAACAAAAAAAAAGACAACACTTAACAGTTAATAGCATTAACCGATGAGATGATTTTATAAAAAAAAAGTGTTGATTCCTATCTTGGACATGATTTCAACAGCTTAAATGGTAGGTGTATTCCTTGTCATGTTTTGCAATGTTTTCCTTTCTGTAGTGCTTACAGTGTGACAGGTCTTGACCAAAAGCCAGCCATTTTATGTCCTGCTGGTCCTTATGTTGGAGTTAAATTGAAGATCTTCCTTCAAAATATAATGCACGAGTGGCTTTTCATGCTGTTTAAAACCCATTCATTTCATTCAGTACTGTATTCAATTCTACACTTTTCATACCTGTTTTTTTTGGTTTTTTGGACAAATACACACAGTAAAAAAAGAACTGTTGTTTTTACGGTACATTGCTGGCAGCAGTGGTTGCCAAAGTCTACCTTTAAACAAATAACGGTATATTTCCTTTTTACATTTTACGGTAAGATTATGGCAGCAGTGGTTGCCAAAGCCTACCGTTAAATAAATAACGGTATTATTTTTTTTTTACATTTTACGGTAAAATTATGGCAGAAGTGGTTGCCAAAACAGATTGGACAGATTATATTCAGGTGAGTTCAATTATAGAGTTACAATCAGACAACTGATTGGACTGATTATACTCAGGTGAGTCCAATTATAGAGTTGCAATCACAGACAACTGATTAGACTGATTCTACTCATTGGAGTCCAATAAACATCAACTTAATTAGATACCTAAATAAATGCCCAATTGCCAGATTGTCTAGTGCAGGCAGGTGGACCAGTCTAGTATCATCAATGAAGGGTATGCAAATCCATTCTTTATTTAAAAAAGGCCTGAAAATAACCTTAAGGAAAATGAAGGCCAAAGCTAGCGGGGCAAGCAAGCTAACAAACAAGCTAGTTAGCAGGCCACCATGCAGCCACCCTTACAACGTGACCTGCTAGTCGGGCCAGCCAGGTGACCTGCTACACACTCAAAAAGGATGTGTTAAAAACAACACATTTTTAACACATCTGTGTGTTCGGATAAGGACAACACATGTTGTGTTAATAAATGTGTTAAACACCTTAACACAGTGACTGTGTTGAAATATTCAACGCAGTGCTGTGTTAAATATAACACAGATAGTGTTATTTATGTTCACTCTATTTTATTGAAATATTTAGTTTAAATAAGTTTAGTCATTATTTCAATATGTATTATTCATTTATTATTTAACTTTGTATTAAAATGTTTTCTGTATTTTTATTTGAAACCAGTCAAACCAGTACAAGATGTTATTTCTCACAAATATTTTATTCATCATTTTCAAAAATATAATTTTAGATGTAAAATGGAATGCATTTCAAGAAATTATATACATCACATTACAGTCATTACATTACATAGGCCTACATTATACATTACAGTCATACAACTTTATCATGAATGTTTCTACAGAATTTTGTACCTCGGGTTTACAAATATACAATCTCCTCTCTCATTCAAATGTAATGGCAATATTCAACCAATCTGATATTCTTGACCAAACATAAAAACTGATCGGGAAACATTAATTCGACTGCATAATGTTACATAGGCCTACACATTACAGTCAAACAACTTTATCATGCATGTTTCTACAGAATTTTGTACCTCGGGTTTACAAATATACAATTTTTGAAGTAGATTAAGGTCATTGGTTTAACATCTTTTAAATCTTTTATATTAACTATCTTAAAGTCTTGTGTTCTTTGCAATTGAAATGCATGTAAATGGGAGAGAAAAAAACACTTGAACAAGTAATCGTACAAAAAAGGTAACACATTGTTTGTCAAAATTTAGAAAAATGTGCATAACTTCCCCAAACACAAGTTCTCCTCTCTCATTCAAATGTAATGGCAATATACATCCAGTCTGATATTCTTGGCCAACATACAAACTGATCAGGAAACATTAATTCGACTGCATAATGTAACATCTTCATTAATACCTTCAAAATGTTTAAGCAAGGTCCTGTGTTCTTCTATAACCTTTATAACTCTAAACTCACTTAATTACTTTCATGTCACGGAGGGTATTTGTGGTGATATAATGTGGTGATATAATGCTAACTAAAGGATTAGCTATACTTCCATTCTTCATAGGAGATTTCATAGATGAAGACAATGGTCACTGGAAGTTGTTTCTTTTGTTGAGAGAGATCTGTGACATTATCTTTGCTCCAGTTGTAACTAAAGGATTAGCTATACTGTTGAAGAAGCTGATAATGGATCATCACAGTTCATTTAAACTACTTTATCCAGACAGGCCTTTGATTCCAAAGCATCATTTTATGACCCATTACTGGCGTATGATGATTTATTTTGGCCCCTTATCGAAACTGTGGTGTATGCGTTTCGAAGGAAAACATGAACCATTAAAACGGCAGGTGCACGTTTTCTGCAACTTCATTAATATTTCTAAAACACTGTCATTTAAACATGAAACACAGCAAATGGTCAATAAAACACATGATGACACTGAAATGGACCTTTCACAAGAAAGCTACAATTATATAATGGCATCAGAGCACAATGTAGTTGAAAGGTCCAGTGCTGTGTCATAGAAAAAGTTATGTGTGTCGCTATCATTATCACCCTGAAAGTAATCGTACAAGGCCGGTTTTGACTATGGCATTACATGTCACGGAGGGTATTTGTGGTGATATAATGCACGATGTCTTAGAGGGCGTAGCCCGGCTTGAGCTAAAGCTGATGTTGAGACACTTCATCTATGATCAGAAACTATTCACGCAGGAGCAGTTGAACCATAGCCTAGAAATCTAGACGCCCCTAGCGACCGCAAATTGAATTTGCTCCCGGGGGCAGTCTAGCGGACCCCGGTCGTTTTGCGAGGCTGAAAGTTATCCGATGACAGGGCCAATCAAATCGCGAGGGGGGCCGGGCTACCTAGTAAACAGGAAACTTTCTAAGAAGAAGAATGGTGTCCGTCCATGCTACGTACAGCACGAAAGTGTTTACTTAATTTAAAAAGCCTGGATGATAATACATTTCGTGGCTGACATGGATTGATTACACCATGAACTTATGGGGCACAAATAGATCTCAACACATTACCATTTGATCATTCGATGTTTTAAACCAGCTCGGTAAGCTAAGTTGAGCATTTTAAAGAACCAGATAGTCACACGTTATTATCAGACCACTACTGTAGATGTAGAATGAAATTGCTGCCCCAATTTCTAACAAGACACATGCCATTAAAAACGAGACATTTGGGAGCTTTGGAAGTCTTTGAGTAGCTTACTAAATAGATGGGAATGACACCGAGTCTACCAAGCTAGTGGCTAGCTAACCTGTCGTCAACAACACAGACCTAGGTATCCAGGTTAGGGTTAGTCTTAGAAAAAAAAACTAGGGTTAGAAACAAAAAACTAACATCAAAAAGATAACTAGCTCCGTTATATGGCGGTGGGATCGATAGTCTGGCTAGTGGGAGCGAGCTGACCGGGGAGCGTCCTGCGTTGGGAGCGACAATCCGGGAAAGTTATGGGTAGCTGGCTAGCTAACGCCGAACATGCCATGTTGACAACAATCATAAATATAACCATTTAACAAGCCCCAAATTGCTCGACATTTTGCTGATTGATCAAGGAGGGTCATGTGGTTGAAAACGAGGCATTTTTGAACTGTATAAGTGAAAACACGATTTATTAGGAAACTTGTTTATGGCTGTGGTCATCACACGAATTCACTGCTACTACGGCTGGAAGTTGCCGCTTCCTCTACAAAGAGGCCCTCGCTAGTGGCTAGCTAACCTGTCGTCAATAGCAGAGCTAGGTATCCAGCCTTGTATTATATGCCTGCCCCAAATTCTAATAAGATCCATGTCATTAAAAACGAGACATTTGGGAGCTTTGAAAGTCTGTAAGTCGCTTACTAAATAGATGGGAATGACACCTGGTCTACCGACCTAGCGGCTAGCCATGTATTAGTTATGGGTATACAGCTAGCTAGCTAACACCGAACATGCCATGTTGACAACAATCATAAATATAACCATTTAACAAGCCCCAAATTGCTCTACATTTCACTGATTGATCAAGGAGGGCCATGTGGTTGAAAAAGATACATTTTTGAACTGTATAAGTGAAAACACGATTTATTAGGAAACTTGTTTGTGGCTGTGGTCATCACACGAATTCACTGCTACGACGGCTCGAAATTGCCGCTTCAACTACAAAGGGGGGTGTCGTGTGTACGAGACAGCTGTGACGTTACACAGAAGTGTGTGGGGATTGGTTGTTTGCCATCCAATTGCGTGACGTTGAGTGCTGAAGCAACCGTTTATCCCGCCCTCACTGCTGCCCAGCTCTCCTAGACCCTGGTACAGCTTTTTGCTGTACGGGTCTGGCTGCGCTAGGCTAGTTGAACCTTAGAATGGCCGGTTTTGACTATGGCATTACTAATGGGAAAAAACAAGCCCAGTGCCATTGTGAATTTGAGAACGGGAGAGATACGCCAAACTGCAAGCCAAATGTGGTGCTTGCTTCTCTTCCTACCATTCTTCATACGAGATTTCATAGATGAAGACAATGGTCACTGGAAGTTGTATCTTTTGCTGAGAGAGATCTGTGACATTATCTTTGCTCCAGTTGTAACTAAAGGATTAGCTATACTGTTGAAGAAGCTGATAATGGATCATCACAGTTCATTTAAACTACTTTATCCAGACAGGCCTTTGATTCCAAAGCATCATTTTATGACCCATGACTGGCGTATGATGATTCATTTTGGCCCCTTATCGAAACTGTGGTGTATGCGTTTCGAAGGAAAACATGAACCATTAAAACGGCAGGTGCACGTTTTCTGCAACTTCATTAATATTTCTAAAACACTGTCATTTAAACATGAAACACAGCAAATTTTAAATTGGAAGCTGGGCAGTCCATTGACTGATGTGTTGACAGTATCTGACAGTTCTTCAGACATTCTTGCTTATCTTGAAGAACACAGTACCTTGCTTAAACATTTTAGAGGCATTAATGAAGATATTACATTATGCAGTCGAATTAATGTTTCCCGATCAGTTTGTATGTTGGTCAAGAATATCAGACTGGTTGTATATTGCCATTACATTTGAATGAGAGAGGAGAACTTGTGTTTTGAGAAGTCATGCACATTTTCCGTAATTGTGACAAACAATGTGTTACCTTTTTTTGTATGATTATTGGAACCATAAAACACATGATGACACTGAAATGGGCCTTTCACAAGAAAGCTACAATTATATAATGGCATCAGAGCACAATGTAGTTGAAAGGTCCAGTGCTATGTCATAGAAAAAGTTTTGTGTGTCGCTATCATTATCATATTATACCCTGAAAGTAATCGTACAAGGCCGGTTTTGACTATGGCATTTCTAATGGGAAAAACAAGCCCAGTGCCATTGTGTATTTGAGAATGGGAGAGATACGCCAAAACTGCAAGCCAAATGTGGTGCTTGCTTCTCTTCCTACCATTCTTCATAGGAGATTTCATAGATGAAGACAATGATCACTGGAAGTTGTTACTTTTGTTGAGAGAGATCTGTGACATTATCTTTGCTCCAGTTGTAACTAAAGGATTAGCTATACTGTTCAAACAGCTGATTATCTTTTTTGTACGATTACTTGTACCATAAAACACATGATGACACTGAAATGAACCTTTCACAAGAAAGCTACAATTATATAATGGCATCAGAGCACAATGGAGTTGGAAAGTCCAGTGCTTTGTCATAGAAAAAGTTATGTGTGTCATTATCATCATCACCCTGAGGATGGTCTCTGTTAAGGTGCTTTGTATATGAATTTAAGTTGTGGTATGTTCGTTGGCATGATTTCTGACCACAAACAAGTGTGAAATTTTGTCCATCAGACAGTGCATGAACATTTCTAAGATGTCGCAAAAGTTTGTTGACATCTCTCAATTCACTATTACACTTAGGACACATTTACATTTTTGTAGTTTTCAGTGGATGGCTTGGAGCTTTGACAGTAGCTCCATCACTTTGGCCCTCTTCCCACTAGAGAGGGGCACTTCGTAAACAGTCTCAAAGAAGTGAAACATAGACGTCATTGTGCATTGCAAATCCAAAACATTTTGAACAGTTTGTCCATTGCAAAAGTCAAACCATTGTCTTGGAGCGGGATGTCAACTTTGTCGTTCTCAGCGATGATGATGTATTGGGCAGTAGCATGGGCTTGACCGATACACACAAGGTGGGGATGACGATTTTCCAACAGGCGCTCAGGAGGATTGTCATTCAGCAGGCTGGAAATACTGGTTCCAATCTGGGGTGTGGGGGATTTGAGAGAATGAAACAAATAAATAATTACACAAGAAAGCACACACACACGCAGGCGCACACACACACACACACACACAAACATAGCACACATACACCCCTTCCCTAACAAAAACCCTCAGTAAACCTCACCCCCCTCACCCTTCCTTTTACAGCAGCCTTTCAGGCCCACCTCAATTCCACCCTCCAACACACACTCCACCACCACCATCACACTCCACCACACTCACACCCAAACACACTCCTCTCTGAAACACGACATGCCGGTGTCCTGTCGATATGAGCTATAGTGAGACAGAGTAAGGGAGATGGAGGTGAGAATAGAGGGACGCAAAGGAAACATACCTACCAGTTTCATGTCTAAGTCGAGGTGGCCCAGAGCTGACTTGACAATTCATTTTCCGCCTTTCCCTTTTCCTGCTGAAGTTGGAGGCAGCAACTGGATCAGTGTTTGAAAAGCAAGATGCTGCAACAACAAATACAACTCAATTAGATCCAGGGTTTCCGCTACATTCTTTTTACCGTGGCCGGGCCCCAGGGGGTCTCCTTGGTTGGCGGGGTCCTGGCATTGCGCCTTCAAGAAAATCCTGGGAGAAACCCTGAGATCATTAACTATAGTTAGTTCAAACACAGGGTGTCTCCATTAGATCATTAACTGAAGTTAGTTCTAACACAGTGTGTCTCCATTTTCAATTTCTAATTAAATTTCTACCATGTTCTAATACAATGTAAGATGCTTGAATTTACATATTATGGCAGAAAGAAGAATCCATGGCCACTGTAACAAACCATTTTGTCAGAAAACTCTTACCATCATTCTCAGGAACAGGTGGCACACAGTTTTGGCACAATGGTTGCTTCCCATTTCCGAATGAAGTTGTCAGCCTTTCCTGGAAACATCCTCCCAAATGCTGCGTCCAGCTGTAAAAATATTGATAAGAATTAGGATTTTATTCCTTCCTGGACACACCAGAAGTCATCTCGTAAACGGGGGAAAAAAAGAAAGAAATTCAAAGAAAGAAAATCAAAACAGTTGAAATTTGGTACTTTCTAAATTACATTTCAATGTTCAATACTTGGTTACCAAGCTCTTTGCCTTAGTCACTGGAATGCTGCATTTAACATTGAAGTTAATGGCAGTGGCATTGCATGGCAGTTATGGCCCAGATCTCCCTGATGCTTTGCTGCCAGCTGTGTTTTGTTTGTTGATCTGTTGACCCACACTTCCCTCTTGATTATACCCCAGACCACCATACCATGTTTTGGTGCTTTGGTGTTATGAGCATTCTAAATCATCAGACTGTACTTGGTCATACTGGTAAATACTGGTTAATTAATTAGTGAACATTCACAAAAAGATAGACAATGGGCAGCACAATTTCAATGAGACGCATAGTTGCAATACATATTCTGGCCACAGTCTTACACAGTGCACCTCTCAGGACCAAAAAAAAAAAAATAACATACACTTACAATCCCTTTCTCTCGATCAAATCGCTGACACCAATTTTCACGAGGAGCTTTCTTGATGTCAATGACAGCATCCCAGTAGCCTCGTAGTCTGCCAGGACACTTCGCCCTTTTCTCTGAAGTAGAGCTCTCAGATATTCAATGCTGCTAGGACCCTGTAAGTAGACATGCAAACAAGAAAGCAAGCACACAAAACAAAAACTTCAGTATAATACTTCTTAATGAATAATTACTAGCAAACAAACTTCTATCTTGTCATGCTGAATGCGTTCATAATAAACTTCTAAAGTATCTTATCATGCTGGAATGTATTAATGCAAAATGTTTGTATTTATGAAGAGTGATTGTTAATCTCGCACATACCAGCTTCTAAGGCTAGTATCCTCCTGTTGCGAATATAGGTTATAATCGGACATAATTATGACTATTGTTTCTAATTATTTGGATCTTGCAGCCGGCGCACACAATGTCGCCTGGTGCACGTCCAATTGGCTATCAAGAAGAAAGAGACACGCAACCTGCTAATGCCGCAATATATTCCTCTCACTCCACATCTCCTGCTGTTTACAACAATATGCACACTTCTTTTGTCTTAATTTTCCCTTGTACTAATTATCAAAGCTCTTCTACGACTACGAACATTCCGACCACTGTCACCCTCCTAACGTCGAGTAGTGAGTCTGTAACACATTTCAAAGTGCTTCCATGCATGCTTTCCTCACCCTGCCGTTAGTGAACACTGAATAAAGCAGGAAAGCATTTCTCAAAAGCATAATTGCTAGTTGGTAGCAACTTGGGAAGTTGCCAATGGGAAATAATTGCATTGCAAACGGCGAAGAAGCTAACATAGTTAGCAACTATGGTTTCGAGAAATGTAACGGCTTGAACATTTTACCCCGCGTCTCATTCGGAAAAAAACACCTCCTCAATACATACATCTCACATGGAAACCATTGCTTTGTACTTTGCAAATTAATCAATGCATGTTTTTCTTGGAACACAGTTCCCAATATCCGAATTGTTAGGCAATCTCCCTCAGACAACGGCAGCGTGAGCAGTTACACCACGGCAAAAATACACATTTAAATATTGCCTCATTCAGCGATATATTATGAATTCATTAATACATACTACCATGACAAGTTACCGTTTGAATAGATAACGTGATCAAACTTATCGGATTGGCAAACTTTGTGAGGACTATACCAGTTACCTGACATTTTGAAGTACAGTAGCAATTCACATGCTGCACTCGTACTCAACTGCCTGTTAGCAAAATGGGAACCGATAGTTTGCTAGCAGTCGAGGAGCTAATTAGCTCTAGCACGACGGTGACGTTCTCGACATCTAGATTTCACTTGCCCGACAAGACTAGAAATAACATTAACATTCACGGCACAGTAGCCATATCACTTATATTACCGGATCTTGCCAGTGTAACCGAACCATTCGTGACCAAGCACCTACTTATTTGGACTCTAAATCTAGGTTACTTGGTGTGCCCTCCCCTGTACATTGACAAAGGGAACTTATATGATATTTGCTAGAAAGTTGACCGATGAACAGCCGTGGCTTCAGTAGCCTACGATAACAACAGTTTCTTAGTGCAAAGCCGCTAAGAATTAGGTAAAATAATATTTGAAGACATTAACTTACCTCAGCCGTAGCTAGCGGCCCTTGGCGGCAGCAAGTTGGGATGAACTACCGGCGGTATCTACCTTGGTGAATTGTCTGCTGCTGGAGGCGTCAACCGTATTTAGTAACGAGACTCACTAGTTTGACGCCCTCTCGTGACTTCACATGGTAATCAAACATTTCAAACAAGCGATTTAAGGTTAGGGTTAGGTTTAGGGTTAAGGTTAGGGTTAGGGTTAAGGTTAGGGTTAGGTTTAGGGTTAAGGTTAGGGTTAGGATTAGGTTTAGGGTCGTATGACGTAAGCGGTAAGTCACGAAAGGGCGTCGTTCTAGTGAGTCCCATTTAGTAACGGCATTTGATAGAACGAAGTGGGCTAGAGTGAGCGCGGACGTGATTAGAGTGATGTGATTGGACAGTATTTTAACACATTATGTGTTGACCAACATAATCAAGAATTTGACACAGATTTGCCACGAAATTACACAAATTGTGTTAAAAACGTGTTAACACAAAAAATGTGTCACTTTTTAACACATCATTTTGGAGAGTGTAGTCGGGCCAGCAGCCGACCAGCCGGCCTTACAGCCAGCCAGCCAGCTAGCTAGCTAGCAACCAGTGAGCAGTACAATGCAACAGTCCCTGTTTAAATACATGTTCAAGTGAACCATGTGACCCGAGTGATGAAGCATTTGGCAGGTGCAGGCAGTAAGTTAATCATTGCATGACAGCCCATAGCACTCAGGTGAGGTCAGGAATTGATTGATAGATTGATTTGGATGGGGTAGAATGACAGTTTCAAATAGACTGGGCTACTTCTAAGGGGGGGCAATCGCTATTCCGACATACCGCTATTCCGACATACCGCTATTCCGACAGCCGACATACCGTAGGGTTAGGGTTAGGGTTAGGGTCAGGGTTAGAATGCACTCTCCCTAAACTGGTAAAAGCTGAGCAACGTAGCACAAACCAAAGAAATTGCATAACTCGCGCCGGTATTCCGACAATAGACATCAATGTCGGAATAGCGACATGTCGGAATAGCGCCACGTAACCACTTCTAAGAGCTCAAGGGATTACTGTCCCAGGTAGACTTTTTCAGATTATACTAGCCTGTAGGTATATTTTACACATTAAATGAGGCTAAACTGTAGGCTGTTACCGGAGAAATAATAAGTTACAGTGAATTACTGCAAAATGTGCAAACTGTTGCCATTTGCAGTCCTTAACTGTTGCACAGTTTATTCATTTGCCAGCTTCATTGTTGTCAAATCTACAACGTGGAGGCACCTGGAGCCAAGCAGACAGGCAATATGTTTTCTGTGGAGTAATTAATATTCAATTCATTATAACCTCCATTGCTTTCTGTTGGGTAGGAGGAATGCAAAAAAAGAGATTCTGAATTTTGAAGAGGTTTACTGTGTCAATTTGCCTCTCAATCGAAAACTCTGATGGCAAAGCCTCAAAGTCCAATAAGGGAAAAAATTATTGCGGTGGAGAATTTTTCGCAGGATGAACTACAACACATGCAGAGGGTTGTACTCTAAGTTAATACTCATTGATGGCTACTAATCAAATGTTGACATCAAACTCTGCCTGTTACAACCAGCCTATCAGTGGTTTGACAAGTTACACCTGGAACAAGTGCAATCACAAGAGATCTATTGGACTAAAAGAGGACAAAAAGCCTAACACGACCAGAAAGGGCACCTACTTTTTGTAGTATACACAATGTGAAGAAAAGCAGAACAGAGTTCTTTGTCTGTTGGTTCACAATTTGGTTCACTAACAGAGGATTGAGTTTGGTTCACTTATAGGGGACTCAACAAAAATGGCTGCTCATGTTGTCAAAACATTCGAAAATTGTGGAGGCATGTTTTTCATAACTCTCAAGGGAGTTAAACATTAACTGTCTAGCTCTCTTAGCACAACAACTCGGATCCAGAGGAGTCAAATAACACTCTGTAGTGTTGCTGCAACTCGATGTTTAGATTTTGGCTGAACACCAGTCTAACTCTGATCAATCGAACTCTGGCAAATTTGCTGTGTACATATGTGTACACCAGTGAAAAATAAAGTCATGTACCGTTTCTTGACTACTTCATCTTCACTTAACAGTATTTTCCAATATTTTCTTTTCAGTGAACAGTTCAGTATTTTCTACATATTGACACCAGTGAAAAATAAAGTTATGTACCGTTTCTTGACTACTTCATCTCACTTAACGGTATTTTCCAATATCTTCGTTTACAGAGAACAGTCCAGTATTTTCTACATATGACACCTGTCAAAAATAAAGTTATGTAGCGCTTTTTGACTAAATAGTGGCTTGCCATATTTAGTACAGAGATAAACTGTTTTACATTTTACGGTCACTGACTGTTGCAATTTGACAGTTTTTTGCCGTAATTTCAACAGGCATTTTTTACAGTGCAGTAAGCCAGCAGAATTCATATAGTTCACCAGACATTTTCTACCTAATCAGCATGCTACATCATGATGTTCCAATATACTCAAATATCATACCTTTCACTTCAAGCACCCCAATGGCACGATCACACCGCCGGCATTGAACGCGTGGAAAAATGTGGAAGTAATTGACTTTGTATGGGAGACAAGCGGCTGAAGCCTCAAAAGCATTTCTAAAGGCAAGGGCGTCAAAAGCCAAACTTTATGTAAAAAATATGTAGTGAGCTCGGCGGCAGCAGTGTTTTAGCTCTTTCAACGCCCAAGAGCTAAAACGCTTTTGACTCTTAGCTGGAAAGCACTGGTTCGGGGCGTTCGGCCAGGAACCTCGATCAATCGAAGCTCGTGTTAAGAAAAATTTGCACATTCCATTGGCTGACGCCTGCTGCCATCGAGCTCATTACATATTTTTAGATGAAGTTCAACTTTCGACGCCATCGCCTCTAGAAGCGCGTTTGCTACTTTTCACGCTTCTGCTGACTCTTCTCCCATTCAAAGTCAATTACTTCCGCATCTTTCTACGCGTTCAATGCGTAACACACAACATTATCATACTTTTCACTTTAAGCACCCTAACCGCACAGATACACCTACCGCGACGAGGCAAGCGACGGAAGTAATTGACTTTGTATTGAGTCGCGAGACAAAAGCGATTCTGGAGACTAGAGCGATTAACGCAACGAGCGTGACAGTTTGAAGTTGAAATCCTTTCAACATTCTATGACGCTGTTCGGCGACAAGTCGCGCCAGCCAATGACTGTAGAGAGGTCAGTGACCACAGTCAATGGGAATGTTTGAATGCTTTGTTTTAGTTGTAACTGACATACTGTAGTCGCTTCAATCGCATCGCGCCTGGTCTATGACAGCGTGCAATGTCCAGGATTGGAGGATCAGAGGTGTTTTTCATAATTTCTGCAATACAGCCTTCCTTCATTTTTTTCCTTTGTTTTGAAGGACGGCCAGTAAGCAACAAGGCACGTCAATTTCAGCTTTCACTTTAATTGAGTGAAAATGTTGAGAGAATGGTGACTTCACATTGTCAGCTACCCATTAAAGGACCAGTTCAGTCAATTTCAACATGCAGTGGTAATGCTCACACTAATGTTGAGAGAATGGTGACTTCACGTAGTCAGCGACCCATTAAAGTACCAGTTCAGTCAATTTCAATAAACATTGAAACATATCTGTCCTTACACACCAAACGGCGGTAGTCAGCCGTCAGTGGCGCGGGAGCCGGCTACGCACCGCGCTGCATGTGGAAAAAAGAACTCGAGCGTATTTTTCACGCCGGCGACTGGCGGTGTCTCATTCAAATGAATGGCAAAGTAGCACGCTAGCTTTGGATGTGAGGGGGTTTTGAACAGGACTGGCCGCGCACGCCGATGCTGTCAGTGTGCAAGGCAGAGAAAAACACACCGGCCGTCAATGACGGAATAAAACTATTTTTTGCACTTGCTTGAGTTGAGTCATGCACTTCACATATGTAGTGTAGAAAAATTTTAAATAATTTTCCATACCAGGAATGTAGCATTTTAGCGGTCATACCCGCTTTATTGTTAAGTTATTTTTCTGACCATTTCTCGAACTACAGTATGCAAGGGTCGGCACAGGAGATGAACATCATCACGTTTGAGCGCGCAAGTCAGTAGCCTACAAGAAATCATGGCGCTGTCTTTAGCGAGCTTCTCAAAGTTTTTCAAAGGCGAAGCGAAGATAATTAACAGAGGAGAGAACCATTACCAGTCTGGGCATGTGGAGAGGTTCAGCTATGCTGGTGGAGACATGTCTGGCGTGGTCCACGCTAGCCAGCGAGATCGCCGCTACACAGTGAATGTGAGTATTGTCTTATTTGGTTGTTAGCCAAGCGCTAGCTAGCTAGCTGCTAAATATGCGATGTAGCCCTAGATTAGGACAGGTATGTTCAAGTATGGATAGCTATCCAGTTTAGGGACTGCGATTTTGAACCCTTTTTATGCCGTCAGCAAGCAGTCCCTGGTTTTAAGACCTGACGGTATCCGTGATGTAACAGCAGATATTAATCTTGGTGTTTGCTTGTCGTTGAACAAGACGGCACTATTACACAGACGTGTAGCGTAGTAGCACTGCGTGTGGCAAGTGTGTTGGAACGCAACCTCTGAAAACACAAATACTCCCATTTCTTCCAACAGGCTTTCCTCTTACAACGTGTAATGTGTAATGTGTAATGTGTAATATAGCCCGTAATAAATCAATATTGGGCGACAAAGATCATTAGTCAGGCCATTGGCTTTTAACCTTCGGGGCTATTTTTGAGCTTTTTTGAGGTTTTGCACAATGTCTACTTAAATGGTTCCTGTGCCTGCATACTTTGACCTATCATGAAGTGGCTGGTACCATTTGAAAGAAGAGACTCTGTAGAATCCACAGGAAGTTGTTGTGATGTACTGCCAAGGACTTACAGGGGTTTGAACATCTTTTTTTCTGACAGGCGGTTTTAGAAACTCTTGGAAATTACTACTTTTCAGCAGTTTAGCTGATATAATTGGCCATGGAAACACATTTGATACTTACTCACAGGTCTACAGAAGCTGTTTGTCAAAGGGGATCTTGTTACAGCTATATATGACCTTTCTCAAGACAATTATGTGTGGATATGCACATGCGTTTTGCCATATGTTTTATTGTAGACCTTTTGATTAGTCAAAATGCACCCCACAAATAAGGTCTCACTGTTCAAGAACAGTTTGAGCTAGAAGCCTCATGATGGTCTCAAATGAAAGCTTACCCCTTATTGGTGGTGGGTATAGCCATCCACTTCACCAAAATGAACAGATAAGTATGAAGGAATGTATGAAACTTCATGCCAGCTGCACCTCACTGGCCGAGATGTTTGTTTTTTATGTCTAAGGGAGTCAAGTCTAGGGGCTCCCTAAGGTAGTATAATCATTCCCACCGTCCCTTGTTTCATCAGATCTCCCTGCGTGATGATGGCAGCATTTTGAGGACCTCCTGCGAGTGCGCCGTGGGAGGTGTTAAATGCAGCCATGCTGCAGCCTTGGCCATGTTGTCATTTGGAAGTTAAAAAAAACCCATACTATTTGAATTGCGCTGTGACCATGTAGATCCGATTAAGACCAAGACTAGCAGTTGCATACCACGGCAGAAATAATTGAATCACCAGATGTTAATTCAGTTGTTTCATTTTGTACCATGTTCTTTAACTTTCAAGACACAGTGACAATTATACAATTTGAATGAAAATCCTTCAAGCCACCTATACATCAATAGTACAGTCAATCCACAGGACTGCCGTTGCAAGCAAACGGCCATAAGGGTGGCAGGAATACTGTTGGGATTTGTTACCCTACTACGCTGATAGTTGGAGCCATGGACATAGTTGCTAAGCTGCAAAAGAGCCAGCCAGTGGGATGACATGCATATCAATGGTGCTCCTTGGTTTGAGGTGTTGCACTGTTTATAATAACTGTTACTGCTATTATCATTATCATTACCACAGTGTTGGGTATTTGTTATACTGCTGTGTTTATTTATTTGCAGGAGATTGTACAATAAACAAGAGGGGGTGAACCTTTTATTAAACACAGTTATGTGCACAAGCTAAAATATATGGAGATGTAAGGATAAAACTGCAAATGGTGACAACAATTACCCAGATCCATCGCTGATCACAACTCCAACAGCCTGCCTAGGACGAACAAAGATGGGAAACATTAACCAATGTGACAGATTGTATTATTTTTTCCAATGCAAATGAGATGGAGTATTTTATAGTTACATGACCTGGAAATCGCTGCTTTGCAGTCCTGGTGTGAGTTTCTCAAAAGAGAAGTTGTTAGCCTGTTAGCAACTTCGGTAGTTTCCAATGGAAAAATGCATTGAAAACAACAAAGTAGCTAATGTAGTAAGCAACTTTGGTTTTGAGAAATTCACCCCTGGTTGGGAGGGCTCTTATAAGAAGGAAAGTCGTACAGTGGTTAATAGTTTGCAATTCCTGGATTTAAATAAGTTATTGCTTTTAAGTCTTAACACATTGACTCCCAAATCACTGGAAAACCCGTTTTTGAGTTTTATTGCATATTTCATAACTAGACACATCAATGCTTACTGTGTGTAATTTTGGGAGCTCTGTGATAAGTAGAACAGGCATAGATGACAGTCAAAAGTTTGTGTCATCATCTGGACATTTTAATCACANTACCAGGGGACCATTCCATCAACGGCGGTAACCCCAAATCCGAGCTCAAGTCGGTAAACTACGCTATTTTTAGACAGAGATCCGTTCCATCAGCCTTGCTAACCTGAAACTCAGCTGAGTTGCCACAGTAATTTATGCTCCAACGTTAACCTGGTAGCTCCCAGGTTTAACACCAGGCTAAATGAATCAGTGTTGCACAAAACATGAACCTGTAGGAAACAGCTGTCACAACGGGCACGTTCCGCTTGATTCCCGCCATCATTTTACGAGATCAAAGCGAACCAGTCACTCTATTTTAATAGTCTATGATGTGATGATGCCAGTAAAAACGACAATAGTTACCATTGTCTTTCATTTCACAGGATTTCTGATAATCAGCATATTTAAAAAAAATCATTTATAGTGTTGATTTACTAAGATGATACTGAACTTCCTTCCATGACAATGAAGATGTGAATGGCCCAGTGGGCAGGTGCGCTGTGTAATAAGAGGTAGACCCGGGTTCAAGTCTTGCATGGCGACATGTTAGAAATGAAAACTTTATAACATACTTTTGCCTATTCTCTCCTTTGATGTCGCTTTGTGGCTGGCTTCATTTGCTGTCAAGCAATAGGTCTACCATAGGCCTACCTTAAATGTAGACCTTTATGCTATTTTCAGCATAGGCAATAAAAAAACGTCTTCACAACCACCTTGCCTACAGACCTTACGCAGATGCCTACGCTTGGAGTTTGTGTTGCAATGATTCA
This sequence comes from Engraulis encrasicolus, assembly GCF_034702125.1. Lineage (NCBI taxonomy): Eukaryota > Metazoa > Chordata > Actinopteri > Clupeiformes > Engraulidae > Engraulis > Engraulis encrasicolus. Next base: position 19,523 of record NW_026945929.1, read on the forward strand.
ATTATCTCTGCCTAACATTTTACCTAGTCTATGCCTTTTATCATGAAATAAATTCTTCTGAAAGATTAAAATAAAACACATTAGATGATGCAAGCATTTTATTTTTGCGCATTGAAATGATGACAGTCGAGGTTCGGACGAGACTCTCCCTTTGATAATTGAGTTATGGTCTGTCATTACGCACGATGGGGATCGAACGCTGGTCTCCCAATCCAAGTGCGGTTGCGTTACCGCTCACCTACAGATGGTCGCCTAATATCTGTGATAAAGACTTGATTTGACAAGGCATGCCCGAGTCTACAACATGATCGCATTTTCGACAATCGTCGATATGGACTTCCCATGTACAACGTGCACGAGCGCAACGCCAGCTTTGATGAGCGCGGCTGAAGTGAAACTAGCCAAGAGGCAGCTGATCCTCAGTGGTGGAACGGCGTCTGCCTCAAGTTTAAGCTGCTGTTAGTTGAAACTCCGCTTTTGCGCGTAAGCTCCGCTGAATTCAGCGCCAATGATGGAATGGTCCCCAGGGTCGGCGCCAACCCAAGAATATTTTTCATAACTGTATGGAACTGTTGGTCTGCGTCGGTTACGTCACTGTTGCGCCCTTTCCCCTCTCTGTGTATCCTACACCTTGAAGTGTCTGCGATGCTGTCATCTTTATAAACACAAGGATCGTGTTTGTATGTTGGTTATTTAGTGCTACAGTAGGCTACAGTCAGCGTCCACTCAATGGCGTTTTATATTATGGTTCACATAATAATTAGCCTACAGAAGACAACACTTTTACTTCGACTGAACACACCTGGGGAATAATGCACACCTTGGCCAGATCCTACTTCCCTACACATACTGAACTGTGATTGGATTATTACCCTTACCTCAGATTTGATCAGCGACCAGATAAGTTGGATTCTTCATTTTGTTCTTTTATTACCCCCATGATGAAATTGAGGCTGTAGTGAACAGGAGAAGCTATCTGTTACTGTCGGTGAAGCTAGCATTGCTATGTAAACAGTAGCACGCATGCATGGCACAGCACAGCAGCTGTTTCCCCACACAATGATCGGAGACATTAACGCATCCGATTAATGGATTTTGTTGTTGACGTTGGACTAAATTCCTTTAGTGACGTGTTTTTGAATATGTTTTGCCTACTGCGTGTGGTGGTGTGACTACGACCCGTTTCGTGTGGTGTGTGCAAAGATTAGTTGTGCAGGAACAGACTACATACTTCCGTGCGAAAATGTGTTTGGTTGGTTGATACATTGAGGGGGAGGTGGCAGAGCAGGAGAGATGTGTCTACACCAATAGGGAGGGAAAGTAATCTCATCGCCCCCTGCTGGCAACGTTCCAACCCCCTGCAACAAATGAATGTTTTTTTTTCTTTGAAAAATTACATCTCGGCCCTGACGACGAAGTAGAAGTAGTGGCAGTCATATTATGGGCATGTTGGCCCGTTTTATCGAACCAGCTGGTAAAATGTTCGGTTTTTCACTGATCTGAGCTGATTTTAATATTCTTTAAAAAGCTAATACAGAACTACACTGACTGGCATGTGTGGCTTGTTTACTCCATGTAATTAGCATAGCCAAATTAGCATAGCCAAACATGAGCCAGAGAGGTGGTTACTCGTCACCACAGAAGCCATCATATCTACTAGAGAATTTAAAACCATACCAAAATGATCGCGTGTATATATGTGTAATAAGAAGACAATGTGGAACTCATAGGATTACAAGAATGTGAAGATATGCGAAGAACTTGCGTTCGTTCGCGTTCATTTGTTTCTCTGTGTTGTCAACGAGGCGCGAAGCACAGCATGCTGGGAGCTGTAGTCCGTTTCCGACCAGATTGGCACAATTTCTATTTTTCTTAAAAGGGCAAAAAATGACTTGAGATTTTCACAGGTAGTAGTTCATGCTATTGTGTACGCTGAAAAATGTGTCTGGTGTTATAGTTCCAAGTCATATCTTTGTGGGATTTTTTTAAAAACTTGTCTATGGGAGTTTCAATAGGATCACCCTGGTGTTTGGAACGTAACCGCTAGGATCGCTGTTTTCCACTTTCCCTCCCAATACTCCGTGAAAAAGCGCAAGATTCTGAAGCGGCGCATGATTGACAAAAGCCTCTATCTCCATTCCATGCTGATTTTGGCAGATACCGGCCTTGGCTTAACCCACGATATCTCGGCAATGAAAACACATACAGACATGTGGTTTTCACGCACTTAGAGGTGAACGTCTCACCTTTCAAACGAGCCAAAGCGGTGGCCCTATCACATAATATGCTACGACTGTACAAAAAACACCTAAAAATAGCTAGAACGCTGGGAGCCTACGACATAATTCTGAAAACACCCCCGGTATTCCATGTGTTAAGATACTTTGCAAGTAGCCTAGGCTACAGGGTTACTCACATGAAAAACCGTGGAAACGGAGAATTATCACATCTGGGCGGCGGCTCTTCACGCAATCTGTTCGGTTTGGATTTGGTTTTACAAACATTACGTTCAGATGCATTTGCCGTTGGCAAATTATACAGACCATGTCAGAGAAACAGGAGGCAGTAGACAGCAGCTCCGTTTGGCCCAGTCCCCTTAACATGCATGGACGGATTTATCAAGGTTTGTGTTGTATACAATGCATAGATTGATTACTGGTCTGCTAGTTGTCATTTGGACATACGAGATTAGTAGAGAGAGTGCCTGGTAAAGTACAGATGGACATACACAGGTTCGGGAAAGGCAGGCAAATTTTACAAGTGATCGTGGCTGTTTTCGAGTCTTAGCTGCTAATGGACTTAGCATGCTTGCTACGTTAATGTTGTATCTTAGACCTTAAGAGCTCACCTAATCAGGTCGATCCATTTCTTTCGAATCGCCTCGTCCTTAGGCACTCGAAAGAAGGAACAACCACTCTTGCTGGAGTGGTTGCATTTTGGGACGAAACAGAGGGGCATCTTTTATCTTCGATATTACCGGTAATTCGTATATGCTTGTCAATTTTTCAAAAAATGGTGGGAAACACGCTCAGTGACGTAGCATATGCGACGCAATGTAGTCTTTTAATCATAAAATATTTTAACAAAGTATAACCAGGCACTCCAACTACAAATCGCCAATGTTTCTGCATGAACCATTCCATATTTAACCCAAGAAGATCATATTTGTACTGTAAGGCATATAATGACCGAGAACGGAGCACCTTCCACACAGCCCATGATAATAGATCTAGGCTTGAGGTCCCAAGGGAGCGGCGGAAATAGCAAAAAAGGGGGCGGGACTTTCGAGCTCTATGTTTTGCCCCTGATTGTTAGAAACCGCTGTCGGTCAAAAAATTAGCTCACGTGGTTGGCTGCCAGTGTCTTGCCCCTCCTCATAACATTGTGTTGATAAACACTCGGAACCCATGTATTGTCAAAAACCTTTGTAACTGGGTCAGCACAGGAGTTTGAAACAGTGTTACCAAATTAGAGACTGTCGTGTCGCTAGATTTGGCGACATTTTGACGTCCCTGGTGACTAAAAATCAAATCTAGCGTCTTTTTAAAAATGGGCATTTTCAGCGACAAATTCATTGTTTTCAACATAATTGTGACTGTGCCGTCGGGGTCTGCTCGTTTTTCCGACGCACCATTGGTCCGATGTGTCAATATTCCGATTATTTCCCATTGATCTTACAGCACTTAGTCTTACAGACTTTTTACTCGATATAATGAAACCCTTTGTCCCGACAGTCCAGTGTTCCGACCAAAAGCTGCTTTAGATCACCGTCATCTCTGATATGTGCAGTGGTCATGCAGCTGTCTGTGACAGGTTAGGTTAAGGGAAGTTTTGGTCAAGGCACAAATTTAAACTCAGAAACATTGCAATACTGACACGGTTAGGCTTAGGGGTGGTTTTTGGGTAGGGCACAATTGTAAAACTTTGCAACATAACAGTAATGACGGGTTAGGTTTAGGGGTGGTTTTGGTAAGGGCACAACTAGACCGAATCAGACGGCATGTATGTGATCGTCGCAGCGCATGCAGCCGAAGTCTACTTGTCACCAGGGAAAATAGAAGCAGGACATACGACATGGGGAATTATGGTGACCAACCCTAATCAGCCACTGCTCGGAACATTGAGCTGTTGGAGCAAAGGGTTTAATTTAGTCATTTTGTGTTAGTGGGCTGTAGGATCAATGGGAAATTTTCGGAATATTGACGCATTGGACCATAGAGGCGTCGGAAAAATTACATGCTACCGCGCCGTCATCAGAAGCGCTTCCCACGGTGAAGCAGGGCTCCAGATTTAGGTGCCGTTTCTATATATGTGGATATTTTTTTTCTCCTAGTTTCTTTGGTTTTGCATTGGTTTTGGCCTTCCATTTCCATGTAGCAGATATTTAAAATCCAGGTATAAAAAGCAGGAGAAAAATAATATCCTGTTTAGGGGGCTGAAACGCATTTGTGACAATGGAGGATTTATATTTATCTACATGTTGCGTTTACACTTTGTGGAAACCAGGGCTTGACATTAAAGGTAGGGTTGGAGATCTTTGAAAAACGGTTCCTGTGAGCTATATTTTTGAAAATACACAGCCCGCCTCTCCCTTCAGCCCTCCCCTCAAAGCCACGCCTTCAAAACACATGAACGCGCATGCAGTCTGTCAAGTGTTCGGATTATCCCGGGAACCCACGAGAGCTCACGAGGCGGGGCTAGAAGCCACGACAAATCGATTAGCCAAGCTAACTTCCAGCCATGGCACTGTCTCCGGCTACGGTAAGAATGTTCAACATCACAATAAACGCACAGGCCGTCATGGTTGCCATTTCAAGAAATATTGATGACAGTAGATGTATACTAGATTAGTTATTGAACTTGACTTGATACGTGTTACTTAGATATCTCATTCTAACTTCCTAACACTGATGACAGATGCTATACCGTCATCCCTAGACAGTAGCCAGCTACAGTACTGACACATGGATTTATTTTGACAGATGTGTACAGCAATATACATTTTACTATTGTATTTATATATACCCGACACCACAATCCGTAGTGTTTTAGGCTATGACTTCAGATTTCACTTGGGTTGTCGACACAGGGACAGGGAGTAAAGAAAAACAACCGAACTGATCAACGCTAATGAAATTGTTTTGGCTGACGATATTTTCATATGCTTTAGACCTTCCACGACCACAACGAGAGCTCCAGCTCTGACTTTCCTGGCCCATCACAATCATAACGACCTAACAGCCCAGTAGGACCGATGGCCAGAGATGGAGGAGGAGGAAGATAGACGCAGCAGAGGTCGGGGATATTGATTAGGAAGACTCCAACAGAATTGACGCCCTGCTAACTGTAAGGATGTGCATTCATCCCACAATAACATTATGTCCTGCTGTATTCCTCCAGATGTGTAAGTATTGTAATGGATGTTATCACAACAGATGTACTCTATATCGCAACACGAGTAGGCTACACGAGTACACCTGTTGTGATAACCATTACAATATTTCTACTCCTATGAGTAGTAGTGTGATATTATGGTTGTAGGTACACAACACCAGTGGTAGTTCAAGTACATCCATAAAAGCCCATCTACTTCATACATCTGTGTAACCCCTGGCACAACACCAGTTTGTAAGAAATTGACTGCAAAACGTTGTATGCATACAATTGGCACATCTTTATTTATATACACAATAATGATTGCTTATGTCCATATTGGTCTTGTTGTCAATAGAGTTATTTAGTCCCCATCACCAAATAGAAAATGCTCTACATAAAATGTATTTATTGCTTTGCAGGCCTTGATTCAATCATTGAATTTGAAGCAATCCCATCGGTTACTGCAGCGTGCCCTGACCCGTGACCCCAGTTTGATGTTCGACCTGGCACATGACATCTGGTCCTCAGTCACAGCCCAGTAGCACAACCAACCTGGCGCCTCTGCGCAATCTGTAAGGAGATGCCCATGAACATTGAAAGGAAATGCTGTGGTGTTCTCAGTTTTGATGGAAGACTTTGGGCTGATGTAGGACCAGGTGAGAGAAACGGACTCTTCAGGCATGCAGCCTACAGACAGTATGGGGCACTTGAACAGGGTTGACGTTGTAATACACAGTGCAATACCCAGGATTAGCCAGGGTTACCCTGCTCCACTAGAGCAATATAAAAGGTTTATACAGAGTACGGTATAAAACACACAAACCGGCAGTGTGCAGAGTTTTATTATTTTTCATTATCTGTTGGAGCATTCATCTGTACATGTATACATCTCACCTTTTTTGGTTTGGAACCACGTTTGTCTTGTTACCATTGTTTTTTTTTTCAAATGTAGTGGGCGAGACCGTTACAGGAAGTAGTTTGACTATGCCACCCCCGAGGGGTGGAG
>NW_026945930.1:0-25674 GCF_034702125.1 Engraulis encrasicolus
TTAAAAACTGGGCCATGAATCTATAATCCATGACAGTTTAACATTATTGATGGAATTATGGAAATAAATCAACTTTTTCATGCTAGTCTAATAAAGTGGCCTGGAGCTGTATTTAAAAGAAAGGTAATGGGCAGAGATTACAAGGATAAACTATTCACATATTGCATGCGTTTATAGCCTACATATACTACAGAATAGGTTCATTAGCCTGCTGATAATTTTTAAACTGCTTGGTTTTCCAAGGCCAGAAAACGGTAAAAGTTTGTTCTGTATATTGGGTGCTATGGAAAAACCCAACTGATCACAGACAACACCACACTTGGCAGACACGGTGGGAAAGCACCTTGAAAATCTTTAACATAAGCATTGCTTCCCTTTCTTGAACAGCATTTGTTACTGATAAAAGTCAAATTGCCATCAATAATGGAAGCCAGATATTTTATGAACAATTTCAATGTCCCATTTATTCCTGTTCTGGTGGAGTATCATTGTGTCTGAAACCAATGTAGCTACATGTCCTTGGTTTTAGAAACATTAAGTTCCAACATAGCTTCCTGACACCAGTTCACAAAATAGTCCATGATGGGGCCATGTGCCCTCCAGCAGGCTCACAACTATCATCCACAAATTTAACAATGTGGCGACTGTCAGTATTCGAATGACTGTCGTTAGTGTAAAGGATGTAAAGAAGAGGAGAGAAAATGCAACTCTGAGGGGAGTTGGATAGTTGGAAAGCTTTTGAGAAATCTGTAATGACATGGGTCAGTCATGGGTGAGTGGTTAGGGTGTCAGATTTGTAGCCCAAAGGTTGCTGGTTCAAATCCCAACCTGCCAGGTTGGTAGAACTAGGGGGGAGTAATTAACTATTGCTCTTCCCCATCTTCCTCCATGACTGAGGTACCCTGAGTATGGTACCGTCCCACCGCACTGCTCCCTTGGGGGCTGCCCCCTTGCTCGGGTGAGGCATAAAATGCAATGTTGTTGTGTGCAGTGAACAATTGTGTGCTGTGGAGTGCTGTGTTACAATGACAATGGGAGTTGGAGTTTCATAGTTAGTTGGGCTTTCAGCTTTCTTTTGGTCTTGGAGCCCTCAAGGTGTTTGAGAATGAGGTTCAGCACATGTACCCTGGACCCTCCTGTTAGTTTTTATGCAAGTTGTAGGATGTGAAGCAGGTGGCTTGTCCTTAAAATAATGTTCTGTGACCACTTTTTCCAATAAGTGTAGGTCCGCTGCTAAGGTTTTCGAGGTCCTAAGCATAACTGGTCAGGAGGCCCCCTCGTGATTAAATAAAAAAAAATAAAAAAAAATGTCTTTTAGTCAATCTCAATTTAGGAGGCCCTAATTTTGAGGGCCAAGTGATAAAGGCCCTAAGCGCTTTGTTTATGCCTAGCAGCGGCCCTGAATGGCAGTCTGAAGGTCAAGACTCAGACAAAATCAAAAAAGTTCTAAGGAGTTGCTCTGCACTGGACAGTAGAGGACCACAATATTGTCTGGTGTCTTGTTTAACTGTGGAATGTTTAAACGTCTCTGTTACATTGGATAAGAAAAAAAACAGGCTGCTAGCTGGATGGTCTTTAGCAGTTCATGTCTGAGATGTAAGGAAAGGTTGGGAAGTGGGAACTCCTGGGGAATGACCGAATCTGAAAAAAAAAACGTCTGGGTCATGACTATGACCACGGTTCCCTTAGCAGGGACCAGATCTAACACATGGGACGTGACGTATGCACGGATCCAATCGAAGCACTTTCTACTCACGCCGAATGGCTGAGAGGCTGTCAGTCATCCCCTGGGCCCGCCCTTAGGGCATAAATAGCTGGGTATGACGCAGCCTCGGCCTCTTTCAATACTGAGCATTATGCCCAGCAAGGCACTGTAATCGCCACGCAGTGTTAGATCTGGTCCCTGCTAAGGGAACCGTGGTCATAGTCATGACCCAGACGTTCCCTATCGCAGTGGACTGCGATCTAACACATGGGACCGTATCCCATCACGCGTGAATTACAGTGGAGGCCTAAACACCCACCTTATGGGCTTATTATTAATAGGGACAAATGCAGGGATAATATGTGGTGATTAACACATTATAGACCAACATGTTATGCATTTGTTACCCTTCCAGATGAGTTGTAAATCTGGGTAATCACAGGTTCCCTGCTCCCAGAACACCCTGCAGAAGGCTAGGTTCACTCACATCTAACATGTGTGATGAGAATTCCAACTGGCTGCTCTACATATGTCTTCTATGGAGACACCCTTCAGTAGGGCCCAAGAAGAAGAGACTCCGAGTCGAATGAGCGCGCAGTCCCTCTGGAGCTACCAGGGATAGCTCCTGTAAGCCAACTCAGTGGTTTCCACTATCCAGCATGATAGGCTTGGTTTTGACAGAGGCCTAACCTTAGCCTGAGTGCCAAAACACACAGATAACTGATCAGACTGCCTGAAAGACCTAGAGCGCTCCACATCGCAACAGAGAGCCCGCACCGGACACAGTTTGTTCAACTGCTCCTCCTCTGCTGATGCAAAGGGAGGAGGTGAGAAGCTGACTAACTCAATGACTTGATTACGGAAAGGAGTAGATACTACCTTGGGCGTGTATGCGGCATTTGGACGCATAATGACCATGTCACCCGCACCGGAGAACTGCATACAAGTCGAGCTCACTGAGAGAGCATGAATATCACCTATGCGTTTTGCTGACACCAGGGCCAGCAAGAAAGCCATTTTTAAGAAAAGAAGCTTCATGTCCACCTCACTCAGGGGCTCAAAGAGAGGCCCAGTAAGGGCACGTAACACTACTAACAGATCTCATGAGGGCACCAGCTGTTTGTGAGGGGCCCTGAGCCGTCTCACCCCAGCCATAAATCATGACACCAGAGGGTGGTTACCAGGTGTCGCACCACCCCCTATGCCCACATGACAAGCAGAGATAGCTGCCACATACACCTTTAGTGTAGAGGCAGCCTTACCGTCATCAAACATGTGCTGCAAAAAATCTAATATGACACCTACCGCACAGTTGATAGGGTCATGACCCCGTGAGATACACCACTGCTCAAATAAGCCATTTCAGAGTATAGAGAGAGCGAGTTGACGGGGCCCTAGCACTCTGAATAGCATTGACTACTGCCTCAGATAGTCCTGATGCTAACAGCCTTCCCCTTTCAGGTGCCAGGCCCTGAGTTGCCACAGCTCCGGCCGGGGATGCCATATGGATCCCCCGCCTGTGACAGCAGGTCCCTCCGTAAAGGCAGCTCCACAGTGGCTTAACTGACATCCTGCTCAGCTCTGTGACCCATGGCCGGTTCGGCCACAGGGGGGCTATTAACAACAGTTCTCTCCTCTCCTCCATGACTCTGCTCAGCACCTGAGGAATTAGAGGCACTGGTGGAAATGCATAAAGCCGTCCGTCCGGCCACGGATGTGCCAGTGCGTCCACCCACAGAGGTGGGTCGTCTCCCCCCAGAGAGAACCAAAGCTGACAGTGTGTGGTCTGTCTCGTGGCAAACAAGTCCACTTCGGCTTTGTAGAACCGCAGCCATACCTGATCGACCACCAGGGGATGGAGGCGCCGGTCTGCTGCCTGCGGGTTTGACCCTTGAGAGTAGGTCTGCTCCACAGTTGAGATGACCTGGAATATGAACTGCTATGAGAGACAACAAATGATCTGCTGCCCATAGCAGTAACTGTTCGCCAACCGGTGTAAAGCCAGGGAGCGCATGCCCCCCTGGCGATTTATGTATGCCATGGCCGTGGTGTTGTCGGTCCTCACCAGCACATGATGGCCTTTCACCACTGACTAAAAGTACCGTAGGACTAGAAACACTGTCTGCAGCTCCAACACATTTATATGGGCTTTGGCCTGTGCTGCAGACCAACGACCGTTCACCGATCTCCCGTTGCAGACTGCCCCCCAACCAGTTGTAGACGCATCGGTCGTAATTACCACTCGGTGCGTCACTATGCCTAGAGACGCTCCCACGCTGAGAAATTGGGAGGATCTCCATATTGTGAGGGCCTTTCTGCACTTCGAGTTCACTACCATTTTGTGGTATTTGTCTTTGGAGGGGTTGAGCTTCAGAGACAGGTACCACATTTGAAAAGGTCGCATGCGCAGTAGCCCCATTGGCAGGGAGACTGCGGCTGCTGTCATCATTCCCAGCAGCCTCTGGCAGAGGTGAGATGACACCCATTGGCCTATTCTGAATTGGGCTACACAGGCCTTGATTGCGGCTGCTCTCTCCTGAGAGAGGTGAGCTGTCATAGTCACTGAATTCAGTGTCACTTCTTCCTGTTTATCACAAAGCCCAATTGGCCTAGGTGTGCCTGCACAAGACTGGCCTGCTGTGCCGCTAACTCTTGTGAGTGGCAGCAAAGAAGGCAGTCGTCCAGAAAGTTGAACAAGCGCACCCCCTGCTGACGCAATGGTGCGACTGCCGCTTCCAGACACTTTGTGAAAAGAAAAGGGGATAGGGCTAGACCGAAGGGGAGACGAGAAAGCTGATATGCTTTCTCTCTGAATGCAAATCTGAGACATTTCCGATGCCTTGGCACCACCTTTATGTTAAAAATATGCATCCTTTAGGTCTATGGTTACAAACCAGTCGTTTGGTTTCACAAATTGAAGGAGCTGGCGGTTGGTCAGCATCCTGAATTTTCTTTTCATGAGTGATTAGTTCAGCCTCCTTAAATCTAAGATTGGCCGAAATCCCCCGCCCTTTTTCGGGACTAGAAAATACCGGCTCTACAAGCCTGCGTTTTCTTCCCCTTGTGGCACCATCTCTATTGCATTTTTTAACAACAGGGAGTCTATTTCCTCTTGTAGAAAAGGGACCTGGCCCTCCGGAACTACGGTTTGAATCACCCCGCTGAATTTTGGCGGGGGGCGAGCAAACTTATTACTAACTATATTGTGTAGCCCACTGAGACTGTCCACAAAACCCAAGGTGATGCCTGTGCGCATTTGCGCCAGTTATCCATGCATGCCTCTAGACATGGCATGGAGTCTTTTAATTGGTCGGGGACGCTTCCGCTCATCGCCAAACCTTTTAATCTTTGATCTAGACTCAATTGGTCGGGGTTTTCCCCGCTCATGGTCAATTTGTCTATATTCGGCTTTATTCCCGTCCCGTCTAAGGAGGGGGTCAAGCTCGGAGGGCAGCTTGTCACACTGTTTAGGTAAACATGGGTGAGAGAATGCTGTTTTAATATTGGATACAGAGAGGGGGACAAAACATTTTCTGTTTGTGTGTGTAGTGCTTGTGGAAACTGGCACAACGTGCTTGACATGAGCGGTGCATGTGAGCAACGGGCAGTCCTTTTTTGCTGAGGGGAACCCCCCCCTCTTCAGGACGCGATCCTCAGGTCCGCGTCCTGTTCGCACCACCAAGGCGGACAGTAGTCTGGCGCGGGATGAGCGACGCGCTCTGCTGCTGCTGGGGCCTGTGGCTGAGGCTGGGGCGGCGGCCTAAACAGGTGTCGCTGCCATCCTCTCCTTACCGGCATCTTTTCCCATGACCCGCCGGGCGGAAGGGCACCACCAGGAGTGGAGCCTGCGGCTTAATTTGACTCAACACGGGTATCTCTGCAGCAACGCCGCTGTGTTGATGGAGCATGCTGCTTGTCCCGCCGCCAGGTAGGACTTTTCAGCTAGAGTGGCCTGGAGCCTGGCCACTGGAGACGGCAGGAGAGGTTTGCGACCCAGGTGCAATGCAGGTGAAGAGGGCGACAAGTAACTCGTCACCGTATCCTCCACCGGTGGGAAGGAGAGATAGCCACACTCCTTGGCCTGGTCCATATGCATGTAGGCAGCAAAACGTGGGACTGGGGCAAGGGCCGAATAGGGGTTGCTGCAGGTCTTGGTTAGCTCCCTGTGCACTCCAGGAAAAACGGGATCGGGCAGGGCGCCGGTGTCTGGGGCCCAGCCTAGTATTCACCATCCAGCAATGACATCTCTGAGCTGGGGGGGTGGGAAGAGGGTAGTCACCTCGTGCAGCTGCAGACCCAGTGTCCTCGAACCTACCGGGGGAGAGGATTCAGCGTGCCGGAAACCACGAGTTTTTGGGTTCCGGGGGGAGTTTGGTTCCAAAGCTGAAACTTAAAGGAATCGACTCATATTCACCATAATACCCCTCTGCATCACTGAAGTCCTCTGGCTGTTCCTCCGACTCCTGCCCAAATACCAGCTCTGGCAGGGGCTGGTCGTGGAAGCCACGCGGTAACTCCACCGCCTCGTGGTGCGACCTCACTCTTGCATGTGGGGCTGGTGCAGCTAGCTCCCCTGCTGCCTCGTGGCGTGAACTCCCGCCAGATGGCAAGGTGGGAGCGGGGTTGGCTGTGGCGGGCTCGCGACAGTCATGCCCCTCCATATCGTGATCTGTGCTGCCTTCGGCTGTGGGAATCTCCTCAGCCTGGGCAGCAGCTTCTCTCGCCTCTCTGCGAGTCCAGTAAGCCGAGCGCTTAGTGATTTTAGCGAGTGTCAGTTCAGCACAGCATTCGCAGGTAGCACCGCCCGACAGCGCTGCCTCGGCGTGCTCTCTGCCGAGACAGACAATGCAAAATCGGTGCCGGTCCCCTTTGTCCCTGCTGTGCGGGCACTCCGGGTACAGCAGCCTCGACATCCTAGACACACCAGAGAAACAGTTAACACTCACAATCGGTCCGAATTCTAAAGAAAACTACCGAGTGAATGCTCCAGTTAGCTAATGTAGCAACCACTAGCAAGCAGAGCTAACAGAAGTAGCAAACTTGCAAGCTAGAAGCTAATAGCCAAATACAAGAAACAAAAATCAACTCGTGGCACCCAAAGCCTGTGACCAGAGAAAATCCACTCACCGGCTTGAAAGAGTTGAAGCACACGGTTGAAAACTCGAATCTGAGATAAAGTCGTAGTTGCTTGACGGATCACTTCTATCGAAGTATTGAAAGAGGCCGAGGCTGCGTCATACCCAGCTATTTATGCCCTAAGGGCGGGCCCAGGGGATGACTGACAGCCTCTCAGCCATTCGGCGTGAGTAGAAAGCAAAGAAACTCAAGAGAAAGAACAATCTCTTGGTGGGGAATGCATTGGCCACGGTGTAGTACGGGGGCGTTGCCTGAGGACACGAGTGGATGGAAAATTAACTCCCTTACGCATGGTCATTGGTCAGTGGGTGCGATGGATGCCATTTTCGTACTCCCTTGCACATGGTCAGTGGGGGCGACACCATGATGGATAATTTGTGGCCAAGTAACGGCAGCTGTTGGTCAGCAGTAATTGCTGGGGGTAATTAAGGACAGCTGACAGACATTCACGCTGTCCTATGACCTGTTCCACAGTGAATAACATTTCCGTACTCCCCTCGCCATCATTTCCTACTACGCTGTTATGACGTGAGTAAGCCCTCTTGTCTCAAGCCTCTTTGGTAGAAAGTGCTTCGATTGGATCCGTGCATACGTCACGTCCCATGTGTTAGATCGCAGTCCACTGCGATAGGGAACTTGAACACAGACCTGTATTAACCTAGACTGGCAATGCCCCTCGAAATTTTCGGATTTCTCAGAGCCTCAGAATCGTAGTCTGCCATCTTGGTGGAGACTCCCGTAATTACGTAATGACGTCATGCACCGATGGGGTTTTTTAAAAATATTTTTTTTGCAACACTGGTTCACTAGTTAAGTTGGGTCAGGCCATGTGTAACGTCTTTAGAACAATAGCTCTAGTATAAATTAATGTTCTAGAAAAGTCTCGCTCTCAAGTGGCTCCTTATTTTCACAGCTGCAATGTGCTGTGCCGTGTTGTTGCTAGGTTACCTTCAGCGTCCTTGGGTGGGGGGGGTTATTAATAATAGCACAGTTACCGGTAGCTTCACTGAAAACGTACGGCTTATTTAAGAAATATACATACCTATATACACAGTTGTCATTACATCTGAGTTAAGTACATAAAATAAGCTTTACACACGTAAGCATGGCCGATTCAGTGTCACAAATATCCACAAACCTGCATAAGCGGCAACGAAAACAGTCGGCTTCAGGGTTGCCAGATAATACTGATTATGTTCGTCCATTTTTACCCACAGACCGCTTTCCTAAACGGCCCCGATTGGGCGGGAAACCGCCCGATCTGGCAAGACCGCTCAGCTTCAGGCTCTCTAATAAAACATTTGGAGGTAGTGAGGGTTATTTCATTAGTGGAGTGAGAATTTAGACGTTACGACTTGTCAAAATCTTACAAAAAATGATTGAAACCCACTTTGATAACGTTGTAATCACCGTTTGAAATCGTATGCATTCCTATGGGGCACAGCTGCGATAGTCTCCACTAGGCGGGGCTACGTCTGTGGGAGGCGCCCACAGGGCGCGAAAAAGGCAAAGATGGCTGCGCCCTGTCAATCCGAAAAGCTGCCACTGGCTAGAACAGCCCATTGCCAGTCTAGGTTAATACAGGTCTGTGACTTGACATAGGTTAACACTAGTGCACTATAGGCCTGTAGATGGCAGCAGTGTAGCGTGTTACATGCCGCTTGCCGTAAAACACCGACGAGTAAGAACTACAACAGGAAGTTGAATTGTTTTGAAATGCCATAGAGGCGGTAACACAAGCGCCCTGATTACTTCTCTTACTTTCCTCTCTTCTCTGAGTTTTGGGATGTAGCGGTCGTGTGGTCACTGGCAAATACCATGCCACTTTAGATCAAATAGATGTTCACATGTTTATTCTAAACAATTTAAGTCGTGTCATTGGCAGAGCGAGGTATCGTATTTTACAACCATTGCTAGCGACCTAGCAATGGCCTCCAAATCCGATCATCTCCTCATCGTTGTTTCCATTCTCGAAGGTAAAGAAGCAATCTTCGTAATCTTTTTGTGTGATTGTTTTTGTTTTGTTTTTCCATTCCACAGACTTAAGTGTCAGTTGTGGTTGTTCAACCTGTAATTAGTTTGAGGAGCCATGGATATGGGCTGCCCCAAACTGCTTTGACTTCAGTTAATGACGTTGATGACTGATGCTGGTGTTTGGCGTGTGTTGTCAATGGTTTCCTCAGCACCACCGCACAACCGTATGTAAGGAACAAGTGAGTCAGAATGTGAGACAGCGTTTTAGGTTCTGCAGTAAGATTGAGATGTTTAGACTATTTGGTTTTTGGTCCTCGGACAATGTGTAGAACAGCATAGTTGACACTCAACCGATGACCTGAAAGGGCTCTGTGTTGTAGGCTACATACTGTTGTGCTTGATTTTTAATTCCAATAGCCACTACTGGAAGCTTTTTGTATTTTGCATAGCTTTTTGTATATTTTAGTTTATGTGGTAAGTATATATTTTCGGCGTTTTACCTTTATTGGAATGGGACAGTGTGGCATTTAATAGGAGAGAGTTGTGGAACTTCAGGGTTGGTAAAGCCTAGTTGATGGTTGGGAAATGACCCTGGCTGGATTCGACCTGATACCCATGATTGACAGTACACCATGGGTGTATTATTGTGCGCCAGAGCACCCCCCTAGGATCCACACGCTTTTAGCCACATTTGATTGAATATTAGGCTACACATTGTCTACTGGACTTTTAATGGACCATATAATATTATCATCAGATATGAAAGTTTGCTGGTTTTGCATTATCTTCATTTAGGTCGTCACTTTCCAAAGATCCCTCGCCAGACCTTAACAGTGCAGGCAAAGTTTGATGGAGAACAGCTGTTCACAGACCCTGTGGACCACCGGGAACAGCCACAGTTCTGCACTGAGTTGGCGTGGGAACTGGACCGCAGGACTCTGCACCAGCACAGGTTACATGGGTTTAGGGCTGGGATGATTAATCGACTAATTGTGACTAATCGACTATAACAATTAGTCGACAAGAATTTTCATAGTCGACTAATCGTTTCATTTAATTCAATGCTTTTTTGCTTACTTTACTAATGCTTTATTACTTTATTGAAACCTAACATTGCCCAGCACGTATGAATTGGACGTTATATCTCAGAGTAAATAAGCTACTATCATGATTTAAAGCTCATTGTGAGCTCAGGGACCTAATTTTAACGGTTTCTTTCTTTTTTTCCAATTTCCTTGAAGATTAAAGTTCTAGAGTACTTGAAAAATTAATCGTTTGACTAATCGACTATTCGAAAAAAAATAGTTAATAGCTTAATCGGGAGAAAAATAATCGTTTAGGACAGCCCTGCATGGGTTACACTTTATTTTGTTGTCGCCGCTACAGTCGTTAGGTACAGGGTAACAAGCTATGTAACGATATTGCAACATAACATTCTGTGCAGTTTTTCACACAGAAAAGTTGTTAGTCAAGGTGGGTGGGGCGCGGGGGGTTAACCGGTATCAGATACATGTGACAATCATGCCTGGAAAAGCTATTATAGTGTGCTGCAGTTGGATATGAAATGCACTGGTACAAAAAAGTTGCCACAAAAAAGGTTACAAACTCTAATGTGTCACCGTTGAAAGACCGAAAGACCATCTACATATAGCCATGATATCACGGGTATTATGGGCGGCAGAAGCAGCAGGCTAATCTCCTACCATCTCCACTGCCCATGATCCCTGTTGTAGACTTCAGCGGACTCCCATCAAGCTGCAATGTTTTGCTGTAGACTCCACTACGAGCCAAAGAGAGTGTGTCGGTTATATCATTCTCGACCTACGATCAATAACAGAAGTAAAACAGGTATGTTGTTATTTAATTACAGCCTCTATTAAGCCAACCTGACTTGTGCTGTGTTATTTTATTAATTAAATCATCACAAAAAATATCAGTGCGTGCATGCACTGCCATCACCCTGTCTTTTTGTATCCCATACCCTGTAATGATTGGCTGTCAGTTTGGATAAAAGCCCCTTCTAATTGTAATGTAATGTATTGTAATGTAATTAATGAATGTATGTAAACCTCTCTGTGTGTGCTGCATGCACTGGTGTGGGCCTGTCTTTCTTCCTCAGCCCCCAAAGTGGTTCCCCTTGCTCAGCAGCAAGTACACCAAGCTGAAGCCAGAGCTGCTGTTGGCCATGGTGCTGGAGAACGACGAGAAGCAAAACCCTGAGGCACCAAAGCCAAGAGAAGCACCACCAAGACAAGGTAGGTCCAGTCCAGTGCATTTTAGTTTTAAAAGACTGATTTTATTTTGTTTTTGTTTTTTTATGGGTCACATTTGTCAGATAGGTTCAATAAATTTCTTCCCTAGCAAGAAATGATGGGCACCCAGTTCACAATTGCAATCATTATGTTTTAACTACTTCAAAACCAAGACTAATTCCAAAACATATTGAACTCATAGGTGAACAGTGTCTTAAATAGGAAGAGGTGCATACTGTACAGCTAGTAAAATCAAGATTGTGGTGTCTTAAGGGGAAAAGTATCTGTATGTTCCCAGGGCTCTAAATTAACTTTATCATCAGCCAAAATGGCTATTAGATGTTAATCTTAATAGCCCAAAACACACTCACTAATGTGTTAAATTGACTAGTAAGTTTGTCTTTTCTACGAGCCATAAAGAAATTTCACCAGCATTTGGCCAGTTGGCTGGTGTTAATTTAGAGCCCTGTATGTTCCACTAAAGTGTTGGGGTGCTAAGAGGGAAATCATCCAACATGATTTTCTAGATTTGAAAGTAGAGTGTAGTAGTAGAGTACTGTAGTAGAGTGGTGGGAACTCTGCAGTGTAGAGGTCATCATTTGGTTTTGAAAAGGCTACACCCTTCACATTACATTATACTTAGCTGACGCTTTTGCCCAAAGCGACTTACAGGTATTTAGATAGAAGGTGTTGGCTACTGTCCCTGGAGCAATTTGGGGTTAGGTGCCATGCTGAAGGGCACTTCAGCCATGGCTTGAGGGGTAGGGAAGGGTGGGATTCGAACCCTCTGATCTTAAGAACACCTTAGGCCATGACTGACCCTTTACGTCCTGATGTGTGTTCTCTGTAGTGAGGAGCCAATACTTTAGTGGCACACCATTACATTGATCAGTCATGGTGTGATTGTGTCTGAAGCCATATTTGGATAAAAACTGAGGGGCAAATTTTTATATTTCTGAGAAGAAAGCTGTCCTTGTGTCTCTGAAACGGACGAGAACGCAAGACCCTATATGGACCTTCATCTGCTTTTTCCTCTTATCCTCTCCCTCTCCTCTCTCCACCTCAGGGAAAAATAGTTCTCTGGTAGCGATGGGGAAGCTGCAGCTGGTCCTGAATGAAGAGGAGGGCTACCATCAGCTCGGCAACGCTGACAGCTGCACAGACATGTTTGTCCTCTCCGTCACAGTAGCCTGTGCATCCAAATTAGAGCAGGTAACCCATACTCATGCAGCCTTCATCCAGTGTGTATTTTTTTCTCTGGCAACGCAGTAGTAAGAAAATGTTAAAAAAATAATAATAAAAATTCTCCCAAAATATTTTTGCTATAGAAGGGTAGAGAGATAGAGTGGTTGTAAATGTCATAGAAGTTACAGTATACAGTGTTTTTTTTTTTTTTTAATTATCTATATCCATTCATTTTTTAATCAGAATTACTGTACATTTTTAAATGTCCCAGGTCGGCAAGCCAGAGTCGTTGTCACATTATGACAAAAAAAGTGAATTCATGGCAAAACATTTTTTGAACGATTGGTTACAATGTATCATAATGCAGTGTTTTTTAAATATACGTACATAATGTAAAAGTCATTTGAAAGATGCTATTCTTTCCAGATGTTTGATCGTCCCTGTTTGCCTCCAGAACTTAACATTGTGGAAATGTTCTCGGCAGTCTAGACTGTCTCGTTTAACATGACTTCAAAGGGCTAATGAGGAGAAACTTTTTTCTGTCGAACTCTCATGGTTTTTTTTTCTGTCGATTCCTTTGCTTTAGCTAATAGGGCAGACAACTCGGCTGTCCACGGAGGGCACAGACTTCTTCTTCTACTACACCCTTTTTGGAAACGACATCACAAGCGAGCCTTTCCAGAACGTGGTGACGCCCAGTTTCGAGCCGGAGAGGGCCTCCGTACGCATCCGCAGTAACGAGAAGGTCCTGCGCACCTACCTCAGTCAACAGCCCAATCTAGAGGTAAAAAAATAAATAAAATAAAACAGACTATATTTACAGTTCCCAGGAATTACACAGTGCATGCGTCCACAGTAGGGAGAGGCTCATTTGCACCTACCGCGCAGTCAACAGCACAATCTAGTGGGGGAAAAAACAGACGCACACACTGTTTACTTGCAGTATCTAAGTATGCTTCATGTGATGTTAAAAAGTCGCTCGCAGCGTTGGCCAGCTGCCAGGCTGCCATCTCTGCTGACTGCGTTTGTTTGTTTGTTTGTTTTTTTGTTTATTTATTTATTTATTTGTTTATTTAGTTATGTATTTATTTTTTCCCCAGATTCACTTGTGCTGTGGGAGCCACTCTCTGGGCAGTGCTGAGGTGTCTCTCTCCACTCTAGGCCTGACCAGTACCCCTCTGAGTACCCATCAAGCCACCGTGGAGGGGGCCTTCGTCCTCCACCCCCAAGGCCAGTCCAAGCCTAATCCCCCCTCTGTACCCACTGATCTGCAGCCCACCGTGGGGGTTTCGGTCACACTTAGGAAAGAGACAGCGCCGCCCCAGGTACTAACTTGGAAATGTGGTGAATTGACCGCAACATTTGAAAATTTTAAAACCGAGACTTAAAGGACCAGTGCGTAATTTTAGTAGTTTAAGCACATTCAACCAAGTCTGTGTATGAAATGCACTATTCAAATAATCATTTGTTGCCTTGACACATACTGGATCCTTCAAAGTTTCAAAAAGAGCCCCTGATTTTATTTTGACAGGAAGCTGGGAATGCACATCAGATGGTCCAAGGGGCTGAGGCGACCGACGAGCGTCCTTTGTCACCTGTTCTACCACCAGCCATGGCAGCTGGGCCGTCTGCTGGGCCCCCTGCTCCAGCTACGCTTGCTCCACGGTCGGGTTCACCCTCACCTTGCCCTCCTCCAGGCGGTGGCAGGTAGAATTCGATTTTTATTTATTTTTTTCAAGACAAAAATTACATACTGGACCTTTTAATGCCTTGCCATCTGTAAATGTTCCATTCAATTCACATTTCTCTCCACGTTACGCTTGGGCGCGCTTCTTTAGAGGACATTGTCGCCAGACAAATGACCAATCAGCAGACGGGGCAGGAGGGCCAACGATGACTCATTACATATGCGCAGATTGCATGTCACTCACGACCAAACGTCAGCAATTGGTTGAAATCAGATGCACATTTCAAACTTCACCAAAACTCACCCCTCCCGTGCCGCTAGTATACAATTCTCAATATCAGACCGTCTGTACCAATGAAAGATGTAAGAGCAGGCTATCTTAACGTGTACATATCCTGTTGATTTGTCATGTTAACTCCTCTTAATTCTTACTTGAAACTTTGGCAGCCCTGGTCACAGGTTGGGTGGTGTGACCAATGAAGCGGTCCATACAGAGAGTGATGCAGAGAGCCTGCGGGGGGAAGAGGAAGAGGAGGAAGATGAGGAAGAGCAGCTGCCAAGGACAAACCTGCTGCCTGGTAAGAGGCTGTGTCACGCATCAAGTTGTTTTGTTTTTACCGACAGTCGGTGTGTTTATATCCACATACAAAAAGGATTATGAGTGCATTGCGTTCATTATGTCTTCTTGTTAAAGGGCATGTGCACTATCTTGAACATCAAGCCCCTTTTCTGAGTTGTCTGCAATGTTTTAGAGTCCCCCTCACTGTTTATTTATTTATTTATTTTTTGCTGCTGTCTCCGTTATTTGGCTCATTTGGATTTTGTCTGAACCAGCTTAAGAATGGCCATTTATGAGCATGCCCATATCTGTTCTTAAAATCACCCTAAACAAACTCAGAAGTTTGAATTGAATTTTGCGAATGAAAGAGAGAAAAAAACCTACAAAATGCTATATAAAACACAACAGAAATCATGTTTAGCTACAGAATGGTTATGGAATCTTCAATCATCCACCCACACAACCTTTTATGTATTTTTTTTCTTGTTTCATATTTTGTCAGAGGCGTGCCCCTCCACTTCAGTTGCTCCTCCCACACAGAGTTATGCAGAAGGAGACCCCCAGGGCTCCGTGTCTGTGTCTGCTCCAAAGGTGGCCATTCCCCCCTCAGCGCACCACTACTGCTTCTCCATGGACCTGCGCAGTGTTCGCGACCTCAACACAGGCTTCCCAGTCAACTGCACCCTGAGGTGGGAGACAGCTTGAATTATAATGTTCTTCTTGGCACACTTTAAATGTTGTTTTTATTGAGTACTTAGTTGATAGCTGTTGTTTGTCTGAAATGGTGCTACAGTATATTCAGGAGAGAAAGCGATTAAACAATCATTTGATGTTAATATAGTTGAACCTCTCCGGCCGCCACACAGATATGCGTACCAGTTTTTTGGCAGTGCCGCCCCCATCATGACCAGTCCCCCGGTGGAGGTGAAGAGGGGGACGGAGGTGTTCCTGCCCCAGTCCTACTGTGCCTTTGACTTTGCAGCACTGCCACAGCAACTCCAGGACACTTTCCTCAGGTAAACACCTTAGCATTGTTTAAGTTGTACTGTGTTTAAGTTGCGTTTTTTAGGCCCTGCCTTGGCCTAATGGCAGGGCACTGGGTTACTACGCCGGCGACCCGGGTTCGATTCCGGCCCAGGCCATTTGTCAAATCTTTCCCGTCTCTCTCTCTCTCCCCGCTCATTTCCTGTCCCTTTGTAACTGTCCTGTCACAATAAAGGCATAAAAAGGCAAAAAAACATTAAAAATGAGAGTTTTTTTGTCATATTGTCAACCTTTCTTTTTGTCTTAGAGGGAGGTGGGGGTGGGTGCTGTGTCTATTGTGTGTTTTTGTAACTGTATCAGACGCTCTGTAAACAGCACAGAACGATTTTCCTAAAGGATGAATATTCTATCTTATCTTCTCTATGTTAAAAAACCCTGTCGTAACGTCTTTTGAGTCTTACTGGAAGTGAGTCCTGTGTGCATCAGTGCTCTAATGTTAAGCAATGGTTGCATTCCAATATGTGACCTTGCGTCCTCCACTTGTGCTTGTGGCCTCGTACCACGAAGTAATATGTCATGATGATCATTGTTTTGGCTAGGCTGACAGTGGGGAAACTTTATCATTTTCTCCACGGAGGTGGGGCCAGAAGGCGGGGCGAGGCTACAAGCACAAGTGGAGGACACAAGGTAGCATATTGGAATATACCCCTTGTCTCATTCAAATACAGCGATGGCAATGTAGAACATATCTGATCCCTTTCTGAGTTGGTTGGTTTACCCACTTACACTTTTCCACTAATACTTTGCTACATTGTTTTCCACCACTGTACTAATAAATCGGTTTTGCCATCTTCTTTATAGTTCTCATAGAACTGTGTACATGTGGTTCAATCCGCAAATATCCACATCCACATCCAGAATCAGATAAGATATCTTGCCTAAATGGCCGAAATTCTCCTTTAAGGTGCTGTTTAAAGAAGAATTCTGTCCAATTTCATGTTATAGTTGTGTTACGGATAGGGATGCAAATTATCGATTAATTCATTAATCATTAGTTGATAGCCTTATCGATCGACTTCCGATTAATTGATAAGCAGCGTTTTCTCACCGAAATCTCAATGTTTCTCGAAAAAAACCTACTAAATCTACAAATTTTTATTAAAAATTGAGATAAAATACCACATTTAAATTAATTCTATTTTAATTCTTTAATCCAAAGGTGATTTAAATATTCAAAACTATTCACACCGCTCTTCACACACACTCTTCACATGTCCATTTCACCTGAGTGTCTTGTCAGTTGAATTGTCGATTAATTGCGATTAATGTTTTTTAATCGATTAACGCATTGATCGATTAAAGTCGATTAATCGATTAATCGTTTGCATCCCTAGTTACGGATGTGCGTGTGTAGCATGTTACATTGTGTGTGTGTGTGCTTGCGTGTGTGTGCGTGCGTGCGTGCGTGCATGTGCGTCACCCCTCTTGTGCTCCAGGGTGCCCCTGGTGGTGGATATGTGGCATAGGGACGTGAGCTCCAGGGACGTGCTGCTAGGCACCGCCAGCATCCAGCTGTCCCACCTGCTCACCGCCGAGAGGAGGCGCTTCATGGGGCCCGCTGGACAGCAGCACTGGAGGCAGAGCCACACACAGAGACTTGCTGTGCTTAAAACACATGGGTAAAACAATATATATATATATACACATTGTACTGTACTTTTTTATTTTTTATTTTACCTTTATTTAACCAGGGAAACAAAATCACATTGAGAATAAAATTCTCTTTTACAAGTGAGCCCTGGCCAAGGCGGCAGCACACGCCACACTTACATTTACAGACAGGACACAGACAAAACAGGACAGATTAATATGGATGAAGAGATAAAAGTACACAATAAAAAATGTGTGGATACAGTATATACAGTCCCTCCAGGATTTTCCACTGGGATTTTGTGATTTTTGCGGTCAAAATGTCTGATTTTGTTGCAGCATTTTCTCATTTTTTGCTAAGATTTTGCGGCATTTTCTCATTTTTTGCAAAGATTTTGCACCCCTTTCTGGGTTTTTTTGGTAACTGAAAACCACTGCACATACAGCCACATTTTGAATATTAGGAGTAAAACACTACAAGTACAAAACACACAAAAGTGTTGAAAAACACTCGGTAGAAAAACACTTGTCACACTACAAAGCTGTTCATCACAATAGTGATAACACACCCACTCATAAAGTGCAGAAGAAAAACATTTTTACAGTGGAAAAAAAAGAAAATAAGACTGTCCAATTTAGATGTCTACTTCAATTGGCTCATCTGATTCCAAGACACCACACTGAACTCTCTGATTGTAATACAGGAACACAAGAGCCGTCATGTTCCTACATGATGTTGCCCTCCTCCTGTTAGAGAGAATGAGTTTATATGCCCTCTTGGTTTCTGGACAGATTTTATGTAATCCCCTTTTCACTTTAATATGAGTGCAGAGCAATTTTCTCCCTCCCTGAAGTGTTATTTCATGTGTGCATGCTTGCTGTCACCTATTTGAAGTGATGTTGGTTTGGGATTTCATGGAGGACTTTTTTAATGCCGCTGTGAGAAGTAGACAGAACAGCGGTTTGCGGGCGTTTGGCGTTTTCACGTGGATGATATTGTCTTCGTGTACGTTACAGACATCCCTAGTTCCAAAAAATAACGGAGACATCTACTGAATGGACCGAAAAGCGCGCTCTCTGTCTAGCGGCTGCGCTGAACAGACCATTTGAGAAGACGCGCCTGCACTCAGGTTAAACAGGCACACCGCATTCACTCTCCCCTCGAACGCGTGCCAATGAAATCTAATCGAAGTAGCCAACTCCACGCTCAATGCGGGAGTTGCATCTTGCCTGCACTTCTCAGAGCATATGAAAAAAAGCAGGGGATTGCCGGTGTTCGGGCTGTTGTTTTCTTCTCTGGCTGTTTCTTTCGAGTGGTGACGCTGCCTGTACTAACTGAACATATAGCGCACGGTATCGGCAAACGTCTCGTGTCGTCCTATTTTTGTGTTCCGATGTTATGACTTATGGAGTTTGAGTGAGGCGCTTGACAGTTATCCTCCTTATCTGAAGACGTCGTTGTGTTTGTGGTCTATTTAGGCCTACAGTGTAGACGCCTGAACTTAGTCTGTCAGATTCTGGGTATCCTTAGGGTATCCTTAAGCGTCCGACCGCGATCGACCTATTGAGCACCCCTGCCACAGAATGTTGAAGGGGACAAATGGGGAAATTTTGCGGGAAAAATGCGGCTTTACAGGAATTACGTGGCATCGTGAAATTATGCGGAATATCATTGAATTTGCATGAATCCACGCGATCGCTGAATCGCGAAAAACTGGAGGGACTGTATAATTTAACCTTAATTTAATGTTATACAGGTGTAGGTTTTCTACAAATTATCCTGTCTAGCTCATACAGTAGATGATCTATGTAACATATAGTAAGTCATTATATTACTTTTCACTTGAAATTGTAAGTGTGACGCAGAGAGACTGTGCTTAAAACCCATGGGTAAAGAAATGACACATTGTGTCTTTAATTGTTGTTTTTCTAGATCCAGTGAGAAGGTGGCCGAGCTGAGTTACGTCACCACCTTGGAGGACCTCGGTCTTGTCAGAGACAAAGACATCCTCGTCTCTGATTCTTCACTGGTCTGTTATCAGGGAACTGTTTACAGTTTTTATAGTCATTTTACAGTTTTTATAGTCATTGTTGCAGTGTTTGTAGTCATTGTTCAGAAAGATTTGTCTGGCCTTGCCACCCATAAACCCAGGGCCGCCGCTAGACATAAGCAGAGTACGCAGAGTGCTTAGGGCACCAACCAGTGCTTGGGGCACCAACCACTTTGCCCCCAAAAATTGGGACCTCGTACGCTGAGATTCACTAAAAAAAACGCCATGAAAAAAATATTGAATTACATTACAAAACATATAGTTATTAGTTTGTGGATTATTAACATTATTATTAATATTTATTATGAGGGGGGCCACCTCAGCAGTTATGCTTAGGGCCTCCAAAACCTTGGCAGCGGCTCTGCGTAAACCTTTGCTCAACTCACATTTCCTGGGACGGGGTCACTCATGTTGCCAGATAACATTACCAATCAGTAAACGGGTGAAGTGTGTGTGTGAATGATGAAGCTTTACATACAGTATGAGGAGATTACATGTCGGGACATTGGATTTGAAAATGTGAAAATGCTCTTGACACGTTTTTTTACAGAGTGGAAATCCAGTCCAGCCGATTAGCGGTGGTGCGGTGGCGCCCCCTGCTGCCTCTCATGGTGGTTTGACTGAGCCACGGGAGACGCCCGAGTACAGAGCTGCGCTGGAGCTGGAGATGTGGAAGGAGATGCAGGAGGACCTGTTCGATGACCAGGTCAGATGATGGTGATGGTGGTGGGGATGATAATGATGATTATGTTGGTGGTGAGGATTAATAGTAGAGATGTACCGGATCCAGATTTGTAGGATCCTGCCGGATACCGGATCCACTGCTTAAGATCCTGCCGGATCCGGAACCGGATACCGGATCCTATGAAAGGGTTGAAACACATAGCCAACTCGCACACGTGGGCCCTTTTTATTACGTTGCCGCAAACTGTTTTTAAGACTCATTGGCTTACTGCCACACTGCCTTCAACGGCCGTTTCCAAAGGGCTTTTCCTCCATGCAGCGATTGGGGTTGTGAAAGAATGACTGAAAAGCCTAGGCTACGTGAAAAGTAGAGATGCCCCAGATCTTGATTTTTAGGTAACTGCCGGATACCGGATCCATTGCTCAAGATCCTGCCGGATCCGGATAGTCTGAAAAACCCTATTATCCTGCCAGATCCGGAACCGGATCTTGGATCCTGTACATCTCTAATTAATAGTAATAACAGTACATTAAATTACGATTCAATGTTGCAGAAAGTGCTCCATCATTGTTTCGCTGTCTGTGCATACATACACATGAAAGTCCCACTGAGGCATTTCAGTTCGAACCAAAATCTTGCTGTCTGGGCATCACTGCAAACATAACCCGTTCTGTGTCGGTGTCTTCATTCTTAATCCAACCGAATAAGGTGATGAATAATTATCAGAAAGTGTAAGATCTCTGAATTAAAGAATCAACAGATTTTATTGTTTTACTGTTTAATTGGTTAAGATGTGGAGATTGTGATTTTCACACAGGCCGCTGAATTCACACAGGCCGCTCTACTTTCCCCTTCCCTTCCCTTCCCTTCCCTTCCCTTCCCTTCCCTTCCCTTCCCTTCCCTTCCCTTCCCTTCCCTTCCCTTCCCTTCCCTTCCCTTCCCTTCCATTCTCTCTCTCTCTCTCTCTCTCTCTCTCTCTCTCTCTCTCTCTCTCTCTCTCTCTCTCTCTCTCTCTCTCGTGTGTGTGGTTTCCCTCTCAGCTGAAGAGGAGGGAGCTGAGCCACATGCAGGCGCTGGCTGAGGAGTGGAGGAAGAGGGATCGGGAGAGAGAAGCGCTGGTCAAGAAAAAGGTCCGTCAGACAGCTGCTGAAAGCCTTATACTGTCCCATTTTTGGAAATAAGCTTATTTTATACCTCCCCTAGCGTTAAATAATAGGGAAATAATAGCAAACAAATAACAAAATGAAAGTGTGAATATAGTTACCTTAACCAATCAGTAACGGAGCTTGCAGATGAGTTCCGCGTCATCACTCTCAACTGTTTGCTGATTGGCTAAACACTGAGAGAACCGAGCTCGAGGCTTTTGCCAGACTATGTGCGGAGCCAAAATCTTTGGGTGGAGTACATAGGATGGCGTCGCGAGGCTAATGATTACCCTTTGCCATGTTGCTCTGTGCCATGTTACTCTGCGCTGTACTATGTTCCATTGTGCCACGTTACACTGTGCCATGTTACACTGCGCCATAATACTGTATTCTGTGCCATGATACACTGTGCCATAATTCTGTATTCTGTCGATGTTACACTGTGCCATGCTACTGTATTCTGTGCCATGTTACACTGTGCCATGTTACACTGTGCCATGTTACACTGTGCCATGTTACACTGTGCCATAATACTGTATTCTGTTGATGTTATACTGTGCCATAATTCTGTATTCTGTGCCATGGTACATTGTGCCATAATACTGTATTCTGTTGATGTTATACTGTGCCATAATTCTGTATTCTGTGCCATGTTACACTGTGCCATAATTCTGTATTCTGTGCCATGTTACACTGTGCCATAATTCTGTATTCTGTGCCATGTTACACTGTGCCATAATTCTGTATTCTGTGCCATATCTGTGTGTAGGAGCAAGAGTACAACCTTTTAGAGGAGCAGTTACAGAAGACGCTGGCTGAGCTGGAGAAGAGAGAAAAGAACTTGGCCCATGCTGAGCTAGAGGTGAAACTATGACTTATGCTAGACCCAGCTACTAGCCTACTATTGACCTTACGCCTCTGAGAATCCTGGTCCAAACCTACGTTGACCCTATGACTCTACAATCTCTATCTATCTCCTCTTCCTCTGCCTTCCTGCTATTTCTGCCTCTCCTCTCTACCTCTCCTTTTAAATCCATCTCTAACAATGATGTTTTCCCCCCCCATGTGTTAAGCACTTTGAGTTGCATGCCTTGTATGATACAGTGCTATACAAATACAATTATTAAAATTATTATTAAACGCACGCACACAGGCATTAGCAATCACCGGAATATGGGCACTGGGCACATACTGTCTATATAAAGAAAAAAAGTCCTGCTTCAACCAGGATTTGTCTGCTCCCACTTATTTCTGCTGCTTATTTCTTACACTTCTGCTGCTATGTAAATAATAAAAAAATAAAAAAGGAGAAAAGAAGAAACCGAGTGCGATCCACTTTTTCACCTTCCATGACGTTTCGGGTGAAAAATAAAAATGAGAGCAGAAAACTTTTTTTCTTTTTATCTGGTTATTTAATTTGGTTGTCCTGCTCCCAGGTCAGCCGTTTGGATGTGCAGGCTTTAACCTACTACTCCTTCACATAATGACTATATAGTCATGCATTAAATGTGCCTAAAACAAAGCAGATACTCATAAACAACATAACATCTCAAACCACCGCAGTTGTATACTATGAAAATTGAAGGAAATGTTTGGTATTTTGTTTTCGGACGGTTTGTGAAGACGTGCAAAGTTGCAAAGTTAGTTGTGGGCAACTCGACTTCTTTCTGTAGCTTGAGAAACGTTTAGCCTGGAATCTGAATTAGAATTGCGGATGTCTGACAGTGGAGCAGAGGAAACCTTTCCTGGCTACAGAAGGAAGTTGAGTTGCCCACAGCTAAACAGTTTTTACTAATTGTCTGTCTGTTACACGTGTGTGCAGACACAGCGGCTGCAGCGTGAGCTTCGTGCGGAGCACGAGTTCTCGGTGCGCGAGGTGCAGAACAGCGGGCGACGACTGCGCGAAGACTGCGAACACCAGGTGGAGCTAGAGAGGGCCAAGATCCGACAGCTGGAGGAGGAGAACGCACGGCTACAGCAGCAGGTACCATAGATAGACGCCCAGCAATTTGGATTGTTTACTCGAACTTTTAACTAGCAGGTCCTTGTGTAGTATCCTCTTACCGCAGATGCGGTCGCCGGCGAGCCTATTCTCTATTTGCTGAAAATACTTAACTACATCATAACAACATTACTATGACGGTACTGTACAGTAAGGTTATAACATGGATGTAGACACTGCTCTCTTAGATACAACCAACCAGTCAAATGCTGGTGAAATTTCAGTTTAGCTGGTAGAAAAGAGCAACTTACTAGCCGCTTTGACCCATTAGTGAGTGTGTGTTTGGCTTTGTAGGATCAACATTTTTGGCTGGTGGTAAAAAAAAGTGAATTTAGGGCTCTGATTACAACAGTCAACTACAGCAGCAGGTAGACGTGCGTGCGTGCGTGCGTAGTGTGTGCGCTTAGTGTGTACGTGTGTGTGCATCTGCATGTGTGTGCACACACGGGCTTGACATTAACTTTTTCATCCACCAGCCACTGTGGCTAATGGTTTTCCCAAGGCACTAGCCTTTCAGGTGTTACACTAGCCACAGATTTTATTTTCTTTTCTTAATCATGATAATGTATGTCTAACCTAATATTTGTCGTCTAATGTATATCGGTGAGGTGCTAAGAAAGATGAGTGTATAGCTTTCTACACGGGAGTATATCAAGCAAATAGAAACTGAGTTATTGAGCTCTTTCTTGAACTTAAATGCAAACAATTTAAACACAAGGGGCAAACAGCAGAATATAGGCTACTATGATGCGCATGTCATATCAAGGAATAAGCTGCCAGCCAAATTGGCTAGTGACACTGAAAGTACAAACCCCAACTCCGATGAAGTTGGGACGTTTGGTAAACAGTGAATAAAATCAAAATGCTATCATTTTCAAAACATTCAATCTATTCATTAGATGGAGAATAAGGAAAAGACAACATATTAAGTGTTAAAACTGAGAAAAAATATTGTTTTGGGGGACATATGTACTCATTTCTAATTTGATAAATCCAACACGTCTCAAAAGAGTTGGGACGGGGACAATAAATGGCAGCAAATGTCGAGGAAGACTAAAAACAAAACAAAAGACATCACTTAACAGTTAAATACATTAACCGATGAGATGATTTTATATAAAAAACAGTGTTAATTCCTATCTTGGACATGCTTTCACCAGCTTAAATGGTGGGTGTATTCCTTGTCATGTTTTGCAATGTTCCTTTCTGTAGTGCTTACAGTGTGACAGGTCTTGACCAAAAACCCACCATTTTATCACCTGCTGGTCCTTATGATGGAGCCAAACTGTTAAAACATAGTAGAGAATGCAATTTGACCTTACTATGTGGCAGTAATCGAAGATCTCCCTTCAAAATATAATGCATGAGTGGCTTTTCATGCTGTTTAAAACCCATTTATACCATTCAGCACTGTATTTAACTCTAGATGAGTGAGAACATCTTAACCAATGCACTACTGCACCCGCATGCCATCATGGAGGCTGACTTTTGAAGCTAGCACTAACACAAGTTGGATGGTCCATTTTTACTGTAGCACAGGATGTGCAATGCTCTATTATTGTCAAAAAGAATGGACTTCTACAACTTCTGCTGACTTCTGTAAGCAAAAGACAGTTTCCCATGTCTTCTGGGTCTATTTCAAGTGAGCTCAGGTGCTTAGGAGAATGTTACACCCCTGTATCATTTTCATGCATTAAGCATTCTTAATATGGTCAATTTTCAATAGCTCTAATTCCTGGAGTGCTAGAGTGAGACTACAGCCAATATATATTTCATGATGTCATGAACCTATACAATGATTTTATTAACAAAAATATGTCTTATATACACTCAATCGTGGTAAATCAAAGGGAATTCAAAAATGTATGTAATAACTATGGTAATTATTCCCTTTGCATCTTTAATTCTGAGTGACTCAGTCTCTCTGTGATGATCTTATACCTGGACACCTATATTGTCCGTCAGTACAATTCATTTTGAAATGTTCTTCTTTGTTGTTTTATCTTATTTGGATGTTTACTAAATTTCACTGATCCCCGTCCCAACTCTTTTGAGACGTGTTGGATTTATCAAATTAGAAATGAGTACATATGTCCCCCAAAACAATATTTTTTCTCGGTTTTAACACTTAATATGTTGTCTTTTCACTATTCTCCATCTAATGAATAGATTGAATGTTTTGAAAATGATAGCATTTTGATTTTATTCACTGTTTACCAAACGTCCCAACTTCATCGGAGTTGGGGTTTGTATTACAAGCCACAGTCAAGTTTTACCAGCATTTGGCAGGTTGGCAGGTGCCCGTGTCAAGCCCTGGTGCACACGTGCAGTTCATTGTGTCCTGTTTCCCTTTTTCTGTAGTTTTGCTGTGCACAGGTTCCTTGTACAGGTACCTTCTTTGGCATACATTGTGTTGCTTCTGTAAAATAATAAAAAATAAGAAAAAACTTTCAATCATAAAAACACCTTGTATCAGCAATCTGCAAGACAACCCACCTGCTGAAAAACGTCTATTTTCTGTCTTCCTCTCCCAGGCTTCTGGCTTCTTGCCTCTGGCCTATGTTTGACGTGTCACTAACAAATCAAGCCGTTTTCCTTCTGACCACCACAAAATAAAAACGGAGATGTTACTCGCACGCACACGCACACGCACACATGC
>NW_026945931.1:5000-20000 GCF_034702125.1 Engraulis encrasicolus
TGTGTGTGTGTGTGTGTGTGTGTGTGCATGTTGCTCTGTCTTTATTTGTATGACTGGCCCTTTGTATACAATGAATAAAGACACATTTTGTGTGTGTCTGTATGTTTGTGAAGAGAGACTGTCATGGGGTCTTTAATAGTGAACATTTGGGCTTTCAATAAAATCGGAGCATGATGATAACTACGTGGTATTTTGAAGTCGGTCACATGATGCACAAATTTAAAGTTTCGTTGTTGTTGTATATGGACTATGTTCCAAATGTCAAAGTAGTGCTGAAAAAGTCATGCGATTCGAACTCAACATGTCTGACAGCTGCTGTAGTTTAATAAGGTGGTTGCAGAGTTCCAGACAAACAAAAAAAACTACAATGGTGTGAGGTGGTGCAGACAATATAGCTGACAATTGTAAGATGCGGTACGCATAGCGCTTATGCTTCTTGGCAAACTTTGTGTGAAACTATGAACTTCTCTGTATCTCAATTTGAATGACAAGTCCCTTTTTTTGCCACTGGCAGTGATTTTTTTCGACCTTGTCTAAAAGTGTTAGCGGTGTAACTTTCAAGCTTTTGGTATGGCCCTGTCCAATAGCAATTGTGTTTTTTTCGACTAACTACTGGCTAATAGGTTGAAAACTGTCAGCTTCAGAATGCAGTGGACTAGCTCAGAATTGGCCCTCTCTAAGAATTCTGATTTGGCATGATGTTTTAATGTTTCAACATTAATTTTACCTACATTAAGATTTCCTTAAATGATTGTAAACAGAGACTGTTCACCCCTTTAGTACATACGTCAACACTAAGTTATATTTACAGGGTTATGAAGCCTGTCAGTACAATAAAGTTAGCGAAGCAGTAAGTGACAAAGTTTGGTGCAGGTCATCTGGCGCAGAGAGGTCATCGGCATTCCAGCTCAGGTGAGGCGAGAAGGTAAGAGAGGGAAAGCAGCCATGACACTGATCTCTACACTTACCTCTTCACTGAGGAATGTCTCAGTTACCACAGGCCAACACAATAAGAATGCTGACAAAGACAGAGAAAAAGAAAGAGAGAAAGAAAGAAAGATAGAAAGAAAGAGAGAACAAAATGTGAAGACAAATTGGGCAAAAGAGAAAGAATGAAAGAAAAAAGAAAGAATGGATTTTTAATGGTAATGCATTTTTTTAATGGTAAAGATGATGGTCCAGACTTTTTAGACCTGTTTATGCATACCGTACATTTAAACATATTGTAGGTGTTTAGCCAACGAGTCATTGCATTCGTTATCAGCAGGGCCGTTGGCAGCTTTTGCCAGGCACAGGACAAAGTAATCTGAAAGGTCCAATACATACAATGAAATGAAAATGACCCCCTCTGTGATGCCCCTGGCATCTTAAAACACAGATGACTAATTTGCCTCTCTCAGCTGACAGGGAGTGAGCCCGAGGGCGGGGCCTGGATGATTGGAAGCGGCCGCACCTGCGCTACTGCCTACTAAAAGCCTCCAGTTCCAACTACCACTCTCTCTCGGCACCCAGGCATCCACGCTGCTGTCTTTTTTCTTTGTTTTGGACTTCTTGAGATGTAACATGCAACACGCATACACCACATTACAATCATCCAACACCCGTTCTCACTACACCACTGATTACTGATAAATCCCATCCACCCACTAGTCTAGTTTTGTCTATGGATTGGTTGCTAATAATAAATCAAA
Source organism: Engraulis encrasicolus (assembly GCF_034702125.1). NCBI lineage: Eukaryota > Metazoa > Chordata > Actinopteri > Clupeiformes > Engraulidae > Engraulis > Engraulis encrasicolus. Next base: position 6,692 of record NW_026945931.1, read on the forward strand.
GAAACGCTGATTACACGTCTCTGTCCCCATTTTTTGTCATGGACTTGTGTTAGTCCATGACAAATGGGGGCTCGTCAAATTAGCCAGATTTTTTTTTGTTGTTGTTGTTGATCGACGCAGCGTGCCTGGGTTGCCGGTGAGCATTTTTTTCTCTTTCCCTTGCCTTTTGCGTCTTTTGGTGGGGGCTGGAGGCGTGTGCGGTCGATTGAATTATTTCAATTAGGGCGTTTTTTCCGTCGGTGTTTCCCATTACTGCGTATCCATAGACCCGCGAGTGCCTTCCCTGGTAGGCATAGGAGATGCCCTTGGGCGTCTCATTTTTTTTTGTTTTTGTGACGGTGAAGGCGGGTAGTAGCGTCTTGTCTCGGGAGCACGTCCAGAGTCGCGAGGTGGCATAGTTGTCTCTCGTACTCTCGGGTTCAGGTGCGTAACAACCCCCCGTCACTAACCGTCTGAAGACTAGGATCTACTTAGCACAGTCTATGTATCCCATGGTTAGGAAGATGGGATTGTTACTCGCGGGTTCTTAGGGATAACAGTATTAATTTGTTAAACCCGATGATCGTGGTCCCACGTTTTTTTCCTTGTTTAGGCCACACCAATTTAATTTGTTGGTTCTCGGATTTTTTCAGGAAAAAGTTGAAGCGAGAGGGCGAAAAAAAAAAAAAAAAAAAAATTAGTCGTGTGGTTATACCACCTGTATATCAGCCTCACATGGACCTCCAAAGGAAGGTGCAAGACAGGCAAACACCTGGACATGGAGAAGGACAGTGTAGAAGGGAATTAAGGCAGCCAAATAGACCAGGCACAAAATTTGCTCACAGGGCAATTATTATATTAATCTGGTTTGAATAAACTGAGATGATTCAACAGTTGAATAGTTGTTGTTTTTCTTTTTTAAAACTGCTATCCCACTCCACTAATTCCACTAAGAGCAATACTGTGTTTCACCGCTGCTACTGCTAACCCACAGGGGCTTCAACTTGCCATTGCATGTTTGTCTGTAAATGTTTGAATGTAACACATTTCCTGATTCGCTAGTCGTAATCGGCATGTTGAAAGGAGTGGTTTTATTGATTCTCTACGTCACATGAACTACTAAAGAGGCACCTCCCCGTTCATGAAAACATGCAGTCTTCGGTTTTTTTAGCGATTTCATTTTTTGGGGTATTGAAACTGATTTTAAATTTTTTTCCATTTTGTTACAAAATACAAGAGGCGAATCCGAGAACCAACAAATTAAATTGGTGTGGCCTTAGTGGTGGAATCAAGGCAATGTCTGAAGTTGAGGAATTCATTGAAACTCCTACCGAGGAGGCGTTTGGGAAATTATCAAAAGCCCAGTTAATTACAGTTGCAGAACATTATGAGGTATCCCTGACAAGTAATGACAAGAGGAACAAACAGATGTTGAAAATATTGCTGAGGGAGGCGCTGGTTAAGAAAGAGCTTATGTCGCCAGCCACCGACCTAGAATTTAATTTAACCCTTTCGTTTGAACAGCAGAAGGAACTCCTACTCCTCCAGCTGGACAAGAGTAGGCATCAGCTCCAAGAGCAACAGGTACTCGCCGAAAAATGTAAATTTGAGCGTGAGATTGAACTTGGGAAGCAGGAACTGGAACGAGAAAGGCTGGCTATTGAGCGCAAACGCTTAGCATTGATTGAAGAAGGCAAAATTGGTTCTAGCCCGAGCCACCCTGATATTACAAAAAATATCAGACTGCTTCCCAAGTTCGACGAGGCCGACGTCGACACTTTTTTCAACCTGTTTGAGCGAGTAGCGGATTTGTATAGTTGGGAGGACACGACTCGCTGTCTGCTGCTGCAGTGTGCGCTGGTTGGTCGAGCCGCGCAGGTATATTCGGCTCTGGGCACGGAGGAGAGTCGTAAATATGCGTCCGTAAAGAGAGCCGTTTTGAAAGCTTACGAATTGGTACCAGAAGCCTATCGTCAGAAATTCCGAGGTATGCGAAAACCGTCAGACCAAAGTTACGTGGAGTTTGCGGATGAGCTGTCTATTCAGTTCAAACGCTGGTGTACCTCTACTGAGGTTGGGTCACAGGAGGATCTGTCTAACTTGGTTTTAGTGGAACAATTTAAAAATTGTCTCCCTGAAGACATCGCTACCTATATTAGTGAACATCAGGTTGCTACTGTGGCAGAGGCTGCGGTGCTGGCGGACGACTATACCTTGATCCACAAAACTAAGTTTGCGCATGCGTCCACTCCGCGTAATGACCGCTCGCACTGGGTTCGCCAAGGTACGCGCCAACCTCAACTTAAAACCATCTCGCCGCCTGATAATACTCGTTCTGGGGGGTCTCAAAGCGTATTGGACCCCAACCGCATTTGTAATTATTGCGGGGGTGTGGGGCACTGGAAATTTGAGTGTGAGGAGTTGAAGCGTAAAAATAGAGAGAAATCGCAATATCGAGATTCAACCACTGGCACTGCGTTGGGCTCTGCCTTGGCAGTCTCTTTGTCTGGACAAACTACGACAACAATTGAGTCCGATATTGGGTCCAGTTTTGCCCCGTTTATTTCTGACGGCTTAGTGTCACTGGGCGACAATGGGGAGAAGGTGCCAATCAAAATATTGCGTGATACGGGATCTGTTCAGTCCTTTATTCTGCAATCAGTACTGCCCTTCTCCTCCAGATCTGATTCGGGTCAGTCCGTTTTGGTGCGCGGGATCGACATGAACGTGTTATCTGTGCCTTTGCATAAGGTGTATCTTTCCTCAGGTCTACTGGATGGAGAGGTGCTGGTGGGCGTGCGCCCTGCCCTCCCACTGCATGGCGTCTCCATGATCCTTGGCAATGGATTGGCCAAGTCATTGGTTTGGCCTGATGTACCGGCTAACGGGATGGTGAGTGTAGTTGGGAGCCTAATTTGTTACCATTTTGTGATGAAGATAGTGATGACATTTTTCACTTTGCATCTCCCGCGACAATTGTTACGCGCGCGGCAGCACGCGCTGAGAGGGATCGCTTAGATCTCGGGAAACCACTAGTGCCGCTCTCCCATTTGCACCACTCTCTCACACGTGAACAGTTGATAACAGCACAGACGAATGACTCTTCATTACGGCCCTTATTCGATAAAGTGAAAGATATACAGGATTCTGGGCACTCTCATGGTTATTTCGTGAATAATGGGATTCTTTTGCGTAAATATCTCAAACCCCGTGGCATTGAACCCATTTGGCAAGTGGTGGTGCCTTGCTCCCTCCGCGAAATGGTGTTAACCACAGCACACGATGAAGCGGGGCATATGGGAATTAAAAAGACATATGATCGGATTGTCCGTCATTGCTATTGGCCACGAGTTAAGAGGGCTGTTACTTCCCACGTCAAAACCTGTCACGTATGTCAATTAACTGGCAAGCCTAACCAAGTGCCCAAACCGGTGCCCCTTCGACCGATAGTACCCGCGCCTAAACCTTTCGAGCACCTGGTAGTTGATTGCGTTGGGCCGCTGCCTCGTTCCAAGTCCGGCTGCTTGTACCTGCTCACCGTCATGTGTCAGACTACGCGCTACCCTGCCGCCTATCCACTGCGCTCAATCACTGTCAAGCCAGTGGTAAAAGCCCTTTCACAGTTCATATCCATTTTCGGATTACCAAAAATAATCCAGACCGACCGAGGTTCGAACTTTACGTCTAAAATGTTCTCCCAAGTACTTCGGGTATTAAAAGTGACGCACAATACCTCCTCCGCGAGACATCCGCAAAGCCAAGGAGTGTTGGAGCGTTTCCACCAGACGTACAAGTCAATGTTAAGGTCGTACTGTGTCGAGCTGGGTGGAGACTGGGAGGAGGGCCTTCCCTGGTTGCTTTTAGCAATCAGAGAAGTAACCCAGACAAGCACAGGATTTAGTCCTAACGAATTAGTGTTCGGACACACGGTGAGAGGACAAGTTTCGTCCCTATTTGACGGTTGTTTAAGTAATGAGCCGCCTCAGACATTGACCGATTATGTGAACGGATTTAGGCGACGCCTGTTCATGGCAGGCAGATTGGCTATGGAACAGCTGAGGAAGTCGCAAAGAAAGATGAAGCAAGTGTACGATCGAAAGACAGAGTTGCGTTCTTTCAAGACTGGTGATTTGGTGATGGTTCTCCTGCCGGTGGTTGGCTCTCCATTTCAGGCTCGTTACGCTGGTCCATACAAAATCCTCCGGTGCTACAGGAACGATAATTACGTAGTGGCTACGCCTGACCGAAAGAGACGTACCCAGCGGTGCCATGCCAATCTACTTAAACTCTACCATAGCCGTGACCGTGACACTCAACGTAGGGACACTCCCAACCCGGCTCTTGACACCCCTGCGCTAACCACGGAGAGTAATTTTGACAGGTCACCGTCCTGCATGGTCTCGTGCGTTGCTCCTCCTCCAGCGGTGGCAGCGCTGGAGGAGCCGCCGGTCTGTGAACCTGACGATGCCGTGCTTCTTGGTAAATTAAATAATTCCGAGTCGTTAGCAAATTTGCCTCTATTGTTGAGCCATTTGACACCGGAACAGGCGGCAGAATTGGGAGCGTTGATTAAAGAATTCCCGTCGCTGTTTTCGGATACCCCTACTCAGACAGATTTAATTAGCCATGACATTGATGTCGGCAACGCGCCCCCGGTACGGCAACGTTTCTACAGGGTGTCGGGTGAGCGGCGGCAGTTATTGGAGAACGAGGTACGATACCTAATGGATAACGACTTGGCCGAAAGATCCTATTCGAGCTGGACCAGTCCTTGCATACTGGTGAAAAAGGCAAATGGCAGCAATCGATTTTGTACTGATTATCGAAAATTAAACAGTGTTACTAAACCTGATTCATTTCCCCTTCCGCGCATGGAGGATTGTGTGGACCAGGTCGGTTCAGCCAAATTTGTAACCAAGATTGATTTACTAAAAGGCTATTGGCAGATCCCATTGACACAACGTGCCCGCGAGGTGTCCTCGTTCGTTACCCCCAGTGGTCTATATTCATAAAAGGTGATGCCATTTGGCTTGAGAAATGCCGCAGCCACATTTCAAAGATTGATGAATCAGGTGGTGGCCAACTTGGATGGTTGCGCTGTTTACCTGGACGACGCTGTTACGTACAGTGATACTTGGACCTCCCACCTCGACCGCCTACGGCAGCTGTTCAGCCGCCTTGCCCAAGCCAAACTCACCGTCAACCTGGCGAAGTGTGAGTTCGCCAGGGCGACGGTGACTTATTTGGGCAAGGTGGTTGGTCAGGGGTCGGTTCGACCAGTAAGATCGAAGGTACTCGCTATCGACGCCCTGGCTCCTCCCGCCAACCGACGCCAATTGATGAGTTTTTTAGGCATGGTAGGGTATTACCGCAGTTTCTGTCCGAATTTCTCCTCCGTCGTGGCACCACTCACTAACTTGCTGAAAAAAGGGCAACCGTTTGAGTGGACGGCCGTTTGTCAGACCGCTTTTGCAAGGGCCAAGGCATTCCTCACTTCTGAGCCTCTACTAGCCGCACCGCGCCTTGACCGTCCGTTTAAACTACAAGTAGACGCCAGTAAGGTCGGAGCTGGGGCTGTTCTACTTCAGGATGATGTCAATGGAGTAGAACACCCTGTTTGCTACTTCTCTCGTAAATTTAATTCTTACCAATTACATTATTCTACGATAGAGAAGGAAGCTCTGGCGTTGGTTTGGGCTCTGCAGACATTTGAAGTGTATCTTGGTGGTAGTGCCGAACCCATCCACATTTACTGTGACCATAACCCGTTGGTTTTCTTACAGTCCCTACAGAACCCAAACCAGCGACTCATGCGTTGGAGTCTATTCCTGCAGCCCTATAATTTGCGCATCACCCACATCAAGGGCCGAGAGAACGTCACCGCGGACCCACTATCTCGTTCTCCCGCCCCTTAGGATGACTTGATGGGTTCGGCTAATGTTATCTGCATTAGATTGGGTTGGGTCGACTACCGGATTAGATATCCAGTTTGGTAGTGTGCTGTTTAGTTGTTTATTTGTTTTTTGTTGTTGTTACCTAACTAGACTGGGTGGGACGTTGATCAATTTGACATTTGACTGATGCTAACAGTGTTGTTGATGCAGAGAGAATTCTGAAGTTTTTATGGGGGGAGGTGTGATGCCCCTGGCATCTTAAAACACAGATGACTAATTTGCCTCTCTCAGCTGACAGGGAGTGAGCCCGAGGGCGGGGCCTGGATGATTGGAAGCGGCCGCACCTGCGCTACTGCCTACTAAAAGCCTCCAGTTCCAACTACCACTCTCTCTCGGCACCCAGGCATCCACGCTGCTGTCTTTTTTCTTTGTTTTGGACTTCTTGAGATGTAACATGCAACACGCATACACCACATTACATTCATCCAACACCCGTTCTCACTACACCACTGATGACTGATAAATCCCATCTACCCACTAGTCTAGTTTTGTCTATTGATCGGTTGCTAATAATAAAACAAAGAAACGCTGATTGCACGTCTCTGTCCCCAATTTTTGTCATGGACTTGTGTTAGTCCATGACCCCCTCTCTTTCTGGTCCCAGGACAACTGACCCCTTTGTCCCACATTGTCGGTGACGGCATCCCTGGTTATCCATTTATTCAACTCTATATATAATCACATAAAGACTGACATAATGACAGCAGCTGATATCCCGAGTCAATCCTCTAGATGTAATTTTGTCTGACAGACATTTGTTTATTAACTGTGTATTATTGTGTGTGTCTTTTGCAGATACTGTATGTGTATGCACCTGGTGTATGAAAGTGTGTGTGTGTATGTGTCTGAGTTTGCACATGTACTGTATGCGCGCTTGTCTGTTTCTGTCAGGTGAAGACTTGCAATTCCATACCTCATGTTCGTGATAAAAACACCCACATCCCTCTGGACAATATTTACACTCCTAACAGACGTTTCATCCCTGGGGCAGGTTTCCTCCTGTCTGCTCCCTCCAGTGTAGTCTCCTGCTCTACTAGCTTGCATGCTTCTCTCTTGGCGGCATGCTAACCCAAAATAATAATCCGATGCAAAAATCATACTCATAACTGGCTAAAATGTTAGCACTTGCCAATATACAATCCAGGGGTGCCTTTCTCAAAAGTGTAGTTGTTAGCCAGTAAGCTACTTGGGTAGTTGCCAATGGGAAATTGCATTGCAAACAGCAAAGTAGCTAACATAGTTAGCAATGACGGTTTCGAGAAATGCACCCCAGAATAGCACATTGTACTCATATAAAGTATGTAGTGATTGCTAAGTGTGATGGGTTGTGATACAATATCCCACCACACCTGGGTTAACCCCTTAGTGCAGAGCCTCAGTTATATCCTTATTGTCACCATAATGACCAAGTCTCAATCTGTTATTGAAGATTTTCTGCATTGTCATAGCAAAGTAATCATGATGTAGTTAAGTGTTTTCAGAATAAATATGTCCATTTGCTGTAAGAGGCCACAATACCTAGCTATCTATGGACTGGTACACAGAAGTGTCAGTTCTAGCTTCAGAATGAACTCTGCGGCATCACATTTGCGGCACCACATTCTGCTTATTTTTATGGGCAGAAAAATAATGAGAAGAGAAGATGAGGTAATGTTCTGTGGCAAATTGAATAAATGGAGTTTTTAAACTTTCTGAGGCTTGGACTGACTCCTCTGTTGGCACGCTATCTTCCATGCTGACTCGGGCGCAAGGAATGCATCGCCATGAGGGCAGATTTTAAACTCTACCACCATAGTCATGGGGTGACTGCTCAGGAATCAACACACACACACACACACACACACACACACACACACACACACACACACACACACACACACACACACACACACACACGTGTGTTGTCTTTAGGACCGCATTGAGAAACCTCCCTATCCTTATCTACAGAGAGAACTGCCGTCAACAAAAGCAGCAAATGAACTCAATGACACTAGGTATCCATTTGAGACTAAATATCAATTATATTTATATTAGTAGTGGTGTGAATTGGCGCTACCCTCACGATTCGATTCGATTCGATTCGATTATGATTCGGGAGGTAGTGATTCGATTCGATTCGATTCAATTCTACGATGCATTGCAATGCATTACATTTCTACTGAAAGCATAGCAAATGATGAGGCAATACATGTAGTTATTATACTGGGCAACATTTTATTGGCTCTTTTCTGTATAAGTCTTATCAGTTTTCAATGCTTTGAAGTGCTTTTATTTAATTAACATTCATATCCACGGAAGTAATCAAAACTTTTGCAGCATCGATTCTGGAACTTGCCGCATTGAATTGAATCGTCCATGCCCCGCATTGCATTGCATTGCATCCCTGAATCGATTATTGTTGACACCACTATCCATTAGTCAGACACTGCAGTGGGGTGACAGTGTTCTCATTCTCATTTCTCATTCTTGTTCTCATTACTCTGATATGGCAGCTGTCATGTGGGTACCAGCACATGCTGGTAACCATTTTGGACCTGACCGTTGTGTCTAAGAGTGAGTTTCAAACTAGATCCTCCCGTCCTTCTTCTGTTGCTTGTGACCTCTTGCCTCAAGGCACAAATAGACCAAGTGCGACATGAGCCATTCCCCCAATGGAAGTAATTGACTTTGCATTGAGTCGCGGAAGACAGAATAGACAAAAGCGATCCGGGCGACTAGAGTGAAAGGTTGGGTAACACTTTATAATAAGTACCCCTTTTTAGGCATTACTTAAGGGTTAGTTAAGCCTTATTTTACCATTAGTTAACCCTTAGTGAATCACGAGTTAATCATTATGTAAGCATTATTTCTCATTTCCTAACTATTATCTACTACCGTTAGTAAATGGTTAGTGTGTGCTGATATAACGGTTCGCTAAGCAAAGTTAAGCATGGAAAGGTTTTCACTTTAAAAGTTCCCCAGATATGCGGAAGTAGTGAGTTGTAACTTCTTGTTAATGCATAAGCAATGCCTAACAAATCATTTGTTAACGTTTTGTAAAGCATGGAAAGGTTTTCACTTTAGATCAGTTCCCCAGATATACTTAACTAATGAGTTGTAACTCCTTGATAATGCATAAACAATGCTTAACAAGCCATTTGTTAACGTTTTGGAAAGCATGGAAAGGTTTTCACTTCAAAAGTTCCCCAGATATGCGCAAGTAGTGAGTTGTAACTTCTTGTTAATGCATAAGCAATGCCTAACAAATCATTTGTTAACGTTTTGTAAAGCATGGAAAGGTTTTCACTTTAGATCAGTTCCCCAGATATACTTAAGTAATGAGTTGTAACTCCTTGATAATGCATAAACAATGCTTATCAAGTCATTTGTTAATGTTTTGGAAAGCATGGAAAGGTTTTCACTTCAGAGAAGTTCCCCAGATATAGGCCTACTTAAGTAGGCCTAATGGGTTTTAAATCCTTGATAAAAGCATAAGCAATGCTTATGAAGTCATTTGTTAATGTTTTGGATAGCATGGAAAGATTTTCACTGAAAAAGTTCCCCAGATATGCGTTAGTAATGCGTTGAAACTTCAAGTCATTTGTTAACGTTTTGGAAAGCATGGAAATGTGTTCACTTTAGATCAGTTCCCCAGATATACTTAAGTAATGGGTTATAATTCCTTGATAATGCATAAGCAACGTTTATCAAGTCATTTGTTAATGTTTTGGAAAGCATGGAAAGATTTTCACAGAAAAAGTTCCCCAGATATGCGTTATTAATGCGTTGAAACTTCTTGATAATGCTTACGCAATGCTTATCAAGTCATTTGTTAACGTTTCGGAAAGCATGGAAAGGTTTTCACTTTAGAACAGTTCCCCAGATATAGCTAAGTGATGGGTTATAAATCCTTGATAATGCATAAGCAATGCTTACCAAGTCCTTTGTTAGTGTTTCGGAAAGCATGGAAATGTTTTCACTTAAAAGGTTCCCCAGATATGCGTTAGTAATGCGTTGAAACTTCTTGGTAATGCATAAGCAATGCTTATCAAGTCATTCGTTAATGTGTTGTAAAGCCATAACAGGTTTTCACTTTAGATCAATTCCCCAGATATACTTACTTAATGAGTTTTAACTCCTTGATAATGCATAAGCAATGCTTAAGAAGTCATTTGTTAACGTTTTTGGAAAGCATGGAAAGGTTTTCACTTTAGATCAGTTCCCCAGATATACTTAAGTAATGGTTCGTAATTCCTTGATAATGCATAAGCACGCTTCACAAGTCATTTGTTAACGTCCAGAAACATCCATGAGGGGCAGTCACATGAGCCCCAACTTAGGCCTAGGCCTACTGTTTGCCATGCTACCAGTCATCACACACTAACCATTACAAAAGGGTTAAATAAGACTTCACTGATGCTAAAGCAAGAGTTTACAAACCGTTACCATACATGCCTAATAGTACTTGTTAATGGTTAGGTGGTAGGAGACAACAAAGAGATAATGTTTTTTTCATAAATAAAGGTGGGTTATCAGACATTTTAATGATGGCTTACTAATGCTTATCAGAAAGTTAAATCACCATAGACGAATAATTAATTTACAGTACTTAATAATTTCACAGAAATACATAATGACTGACTCGTGATTCACTAAGGGTTAACTAATGCTTAATTTTGTTTAGCGAGTAGTTACATCAGCACACACTAACCATTTACTAACGGTATTAGTTAATGGTTAAGAAATGAGAAATAACACATATATAACGACTTACTCGTGATTCACTAAGGGTTAATTCATGTTAAAAATAAGGATTAACTAAGGTTTAACTTTGCTTAGCGAACCGTTATATCAGCACACACTAACCATTTACTAACGGTAGTAGATAACAGTTAGGAAATGAGAAATAATACTTACATAATGATTAACTTGTGATTCACTAAGGGTTAACTAATGCTAAAATAAGGCTTAACTAACCCTTAAGTAATGCCTAAAAAGGGGTACTTATTATAAAGTGTTACCAAAGTTTGTGTTTCAACTCCAGCCAATATTATGCAAATTAGCTATAATGCGGTTCGGTGACACCCGCCGACACATTCTGCTTTTAACGGACATACTCTGTTGCTTCTAGCGCTCATATCGCTCTCGCTGCACAGCCTAGTAATTCTCTGTCGCTTAATCTCGTCGTGGCCGGTGTATTTGCCCGGTCAGTGCCTCCTCCCCCGCCTCTGTGGAGAATATAATTAAGTTTTCTCACAGTCAACCTGGGCAGAGCAACTTTTGGGGGGACTTTCCTCCTTCAACATCCCGATTGCAAATGAGATGATGACATCGGAATTGTGCTTTTATGAGATATTGAATAAAACTTTGATCAACGTTCATCAATGGCGTTGAGCCTTGCAAGCAACAGGGAAGGAAGGTAGCAACAGGAAAGGAAGTTAGGAAGTGCAATGAGGTGTACCATAAATGTGCGAAAAGGACGAAACTGAACCCTGTCAACAAGGCCGAATCCATCCGAATCCAAAACCGAATCTTGGATTTGGTACATCCGCAATTACAACCAAGTAAGTCGCTAACTTAGCAACGCTGCTGTTGAGAAACGCACCCATGTGTGCCAATGTCTACACTGACCAAATGAAAAATAATATACATTACTAATTACTAATACATTAAATAATATATTACCTTCTACAGCTGTCTCACATCTTATCTGGAAAAGAAATCAAATGAAAAAAATGTGTTAATAATGTAAAGAATGCAACAACATGCAACATGTAAACAGTGACAACTACAACTAACTGGTATCAATGCTGTGCAGCCATGGTGTTTATTATAAACTTGGTATGCCTTTTTATATCACATGAAGCATGCATTCCCTTCTGAACATCTTGGGCTTAGTTTAAAAGCACTCTTCATGCTGTGCTGGCATGTTGACTCCTGAAATGAATTTCTGTGTGTGTTCGTGCATGTGTGCGTGTGGGTGTGTGAGTGCGTGTTTATATGCCACTGATGTGGCCACTGCAGGGAGTGAGGGGATTTGTATGATGCTCCAATGAAATGATCTCTGATGGTGTTCATCCAGCTTGGCTCCCCTGACCATGAACCCCAATCTCTGCAGGGGTCTCTGGCTTCAGAGTGGAAGGACTCGGATGATGATGCTCTAATGAGAATGATGAAATGAAATGCTGATGCCATGCCACCATGTTGGCCCCTAAACACAAGCCCATGTGTGTGGATCCGTCCAGTGCAGTGATGTGGTCCCCCCATTCTCTGCAGACCGGAGAGAGTTTAGGTTGGACACTTGTGAAACTGGCTCACCAGCCGTCCAAGCCAGACCTGGACTGGGGGAGAAACGGGGCCCGGGCACTTTTGCCCCCCCCCCCCCCCTTTAACTTTTCTGAAAATAGGGGCCCACGAGGGTGCAGGCAGGGCCCAACGGGAAATGCCCGTAATGCCAGATGGCCAGTCCAGCCCTGGTCCACTGCCCCTGTGGCTGGCTCGCTGGTTGGAAGGCTGGTTGGGTAGTTAGTTGGATGGGAAGGAGCTCACCAGGAGGGGGTCCGCTTTATCCACTGGGCAACTGGACCAGCATGCCATGCCGAGTACACTGACTTGCCAGGTGGCACCATCCAGTGCATTGAGTCATGGAGCTGCCCCAGATTTGGCATGGTTCTGGCCCAGATTTGGCACTGACTTGGCCCAGATTCCATCCGTATTTGGCACTGTTTTGCCTCAGTTCTGGCACCGCTAGGTGTGGATCCGAACTGATCTCACATCAGATGGTGCCTATACAGTGTGGACCTGGTGCCTGCACACACAGCCACAGCCGGGGTGCAATCACTTATGGGACTGTGTGGCAGATTTAGTGTATGTGTGTATGTGTGTGTGTGTGTGTGTGCGTGCGTGCCTGCGTGTCTGCGTGCCTGCGTGCGCGTGCGCGTGCGTGCGTGCGTGCGTGCGTGCTTGTGTGTGTGTGTGTTATTTTGGGGGAGTGAGTTACTGGGAGGAGGATGATGATGAGCAGGAGTGTGAGAGACAGTGGGGTGTGTGTGTGTGTGTGCTTGTGTGTGGATTGTAATCAAGGGGTCGCAAAGCCAACGAAGGGAGGGGGGGGGAAGATGCAGGAATAAAGGAAGGACGATAGAAGGTGAGAGAAAAGAGGAAGGGAAAGGTGAATGAAGGGAGTGAAATACTAGAGGCTGAAAGAAAATATGAATTTGTGTGTGTGTGTGTGTGTGTGTGTGTGTGTGTGTGTAGGGGTGTGTGTGTGTGTGTAGGGGTGTGTGTAGGGGTGTGTGTGTGTGTGTGTGTGGGACGTGTATACTTGTTATAGTATATTTGTATACGTGTATGTCTGTTATACTGGGATGTGCACTGCCAAAATATTTTCAAGCTCC
>NW_026945931.1:22500-25808 GCF_034702125.1 Engraulis encrasicolus
CTACGTTTCTGTTTGTATTTTTATTTTTTTATTTACCTCATTGTTTCTTCCTCGTGCTTAGGTAGATTTTCTATGTACCAATTCTTAAAATGTCCTTTTGTATTAATGAAATTGGTAGTACTTGTGCGTGTGCGCGTGCTTGCATGTGTGCGTGCATGTGCGTGTGTCTGTGTGTGTGTTTGAAGGAGTGTTACTGTAAGTCTAATTTGCATACATGCATGAATACGTGCTCGTGCATGCATACACGAAAGTCCTTCAAACAGATGCATTGTGGGAATCTTTCCCCAGTCTTGGTGGGTGCTGCTGCAACACTGCACCCTCAGCAAGGGTGGAATGCGTTGTGTTAATGCACATTAATAATGTAAGACTTACTTTAAAACTTGCAGAGTCACTCCACTTAAGCCTATGCCCTCCACAGTAGATCCGGGGTATCAGGCTTCTAATACATGCAAGCAGTTGTTACATGTAACACTCTGGTGAATGATATGGGTACAGTATCCTTCAGGCCAGGGTAAGAGGGTGAAGTAGAAGGTGTGTGTGTGTGTGTGTGCGTGCGTGCGTGCGTGCGTGCGCGCGCGCGTGTGTGCGTGCACGTGCCTGTGTGCGTTCATGACTGCGCTGGAGACTGTGGTTTTCTGACCTGTCTGCAGCCTTGTTCTTTAAAGGGACTGTGTAATTTATTCATGCCAAGAGGGACAAATAATACACAACACTCCTGTATACACAATGGGAAACCATTCTGACAGAATTACACAACCATGTCCCCACAAACCAATGTCCCTCTCTCTCTCTCTCTCTCATTTCCCTCTCTCTCTCTCTCATCCTCTCTCTCTCTCTCTCTCTGCTCTCCTCTCTCTGCCGTCACTCTCTCTCTCTCTCCCCTCTCTCTCCGTCTCTCTCTCGATCCTCTCCCTCTCATCGTCTCTCTCTCTCTCTCTCTCTCTCTCTCTCTCTCTCTCTCTCTCCCTGTATTTGTGTGTGTGTGTGTGTGTGTGTGTGTGTGTGTGTGTGTGTGTGTGTGTGTGTGTGTGTGTGTGTGTGTGTGTGTGTGTGTGTCTGTGTCTGCAGATGTTTCTATAAGAAAATAACACACCGCCCTAGGGATCTCTGCTCTCATGTTTCCAACCCCAGACACCCAGACACTATAGGGTACGCGTATCCTCGTGCCTCGAGTACAGACATCAGGGCTGGACTGGCCATGTGGCATAGCGGGCATTTCCCGGTGGGCCCTGCATGCTTGTGGGCCCCTACTTTCAGAAATGTGATTTTAATTTTTTTAAATAAAACATTTCTTTACATTTCTGAAAATAGGTGCCCCGACGGTGCGGGGCCCACCGGTGAGTGAGTTCTGTGCCGCTAATTATGAGGGGGCCCTTTTTTTAATTTTTAAAAAACTATTTTTTAGGAGCTTTCATGCCTTTATTGACAGGACAGTCAAAGATGGTGACAGGAAGCGAATGGGACAGAGAGACAGGGGAGGATCGGGAAATGACCGGACTCGAACCGGGTGGGGATGCAAACTCAAATGTGGGGGTATTAGTGCTCTGTGCTACAGCGCCCCCTGAGGGGGCCCTTTTAAGCCAAAAGTGCCCGGGCCCTATTTCTCCCCTAGTGCAGCCCAGACAGACATGTCCTCATTGCTTACCTGACGAAAGACTACATAAACCACCAACCAAGCAAGCAGGGTTCCGGCCAACGTTTATACTCTGCACCTTTACAGAGGAGTAGGTGGAAATACTATTAAAGTCCTAACTCTGCAATGCTGCAATACACTGCTAGCCTGGCGACGCCATCCATGTAGGCCTACTCCACCCAAAGATTTTGTCTCCGCACATTGTCTGGCAAAAGCCTCGAGCTCAGTTCTCTCACTGTTTAGCCAATCAGCAAACAGTTGAGAGTGGTGACTTAGAACTCACCCGCGAGCTCCGTTACTGATTGGTTAAGGTAACTATATTCACACTTTCGTTTTGTTATTTGTATGCTTTTGCGACGCTATAACGTAACAGGCATGCTAATAAAGCACAATATGGGTTTTAATTTGAGTTTGGAACTTCAATTAATTTAAATGATAGAGTAAGATCAGACCATCGTCCACGGAGACGGATTCCTCATGGCTTTTGCCAGACTGATTGACGGAGTCAACAGTCGGCTATTCGCCCAGGCTAATACACTGCTGCCTGGCCACATGGTAAATCTTCATTTGGAGATATATGACTTACTAGTATAATCATCATAATCATCAAGTTCAAAATTTCAACACACCCATTTGGGACATGATTAACACTATCAATACAAGAACTTTGACACCAAAAGTAACTCTGTATCTTGAAAATAACCCCCCACCCCTTGAAAATGAAAAAATAACCCAAAAAGTGGCATTTTCTGCACATTCCGCCTGGTATGCATAAGTTATTCTTAATGTTTGCCTATATACTGTTGAATATATGCCTTCAAACCCATTTGGTATTTAATAAACACTAATAATAGAAGAGCTGTTACACCTCAAAGTGACTCTGTATCTTGAAAATAATCCCCCAATTGGGCCCAAATCCTGGACCCCACAAGTAGTTTTGACCTTGTTTGCTGGTTAGTGTGAGTGCGTTTGCGTGTGCGTGTGCGTGTGCGTGTGCGTGTATGAGAGTGAATCCTAGCCTTCCTGAGCAAATTTGTTTATTATAGTCTCACCAGAGACATGCAAACTAAAAATATGGATTGCTGGAACCATGTCCTGTGATCTGATGACACATACAGTAGATTGACAAATAGTAGTAGGACTCACATGGTTTGGGGCTGCATGAATGCATTGGGAAGCTAAATGTCACCAAAAGAAACATGTATATCATGTACTGTGACAAGCGAAGCAGATCATGATCCTCTCTATGGAAGTTTCACGTAGGGGTGTGTACACACTTTTGCACCAGCATCATTTCACAAAAATGGAAAAATAATTTAAATCAAATTATTAACCTTACTTTTCTGTTGTAAGATTAACGGATGTTGTATTAACCTTACTCTATACACATTTAGGAAATAACTTGTGTGCTATTTGAAATATTGTTAAAAATGTTACTTTTTAACAGGGTTGTACACATTATTGCAGAGCAGTCTCTGCTTTTACTCTTTTTACTTACAAATGTCAGAGAAATATTCCATTAAACAGTTCAGGCAGCATTATACCCCATGCCACTAAAATGTACGCCACTAAAAATGAGATGCAGTGTTTTTTTTGCAGTGTTCTTTTCCTCTGTATTATTTTTAACCTACACTACATCCTGGTCCCCTTATGTGTCACCCAACACGAATGCACA
>NW_026945932.1:0-7500 GCF_034702125.1 Engraulis encrasicolus
ACAACCACACACACACACACACACAGTCCTCCAAAGACCACCTCAACTTAACAATGACCTGAAGAAATGTTCAATTAACTCAGTAAACAGCCATTTCAGAATTCTGTATGTTTGTTTAACCTGAATATCCCTCAATCTTGGACACATACATCAATAACCTCCATTTCTGATTAGCAAAAATAAACACCAGTGGAAACAAACACACACATACAAGGACAAAAAACACACAAAACACTCATGAACACACACACACACACACACACACACACACACACACACACACACACACACACACACACACACACACACACACACACACACACACACACACACACACACAAGGACGCGCACACACACACATACACACACACTGCTGGTAGTAGTGTCAGCTGAATAAAGCTCTAGACACTAGACTTTAATGAAGAGTTTTTTTGGGGGGTTTTGCGGGTAACAGTCAGCCCACAAAACTAGAGGCCTATTTACTGACTACCTCCTGGGAGGTTCTCTCTAGTGTGTGTGTGTGTGTGTGTGTGTGTGTGTGTGTGTGTGTGTGTGTGTGTGTGTGGGTGTGTGTGTGTGTGTGTGTGTGTGTGTGTGTGTGTGTGTGTGTGTGTGTGTGTGTGTGTGTGTGTGTGTGTGTGTGTGTGAAAAGTAGAGCAGTGCTAGACCAACACAACAGGGATCATTGGGATTCAAAATATTACCTCTCTCCGCCATGGCGTCTGAAACAAGTGTGAAAATAAGGAGAAAGCCGGACACAATTTTAACAGGAGTTGTTCTGACGAATCCTTTAATGATTTTATTATTTTCTTTAACTCATTATCAAGCAGTCTTTCTCCTCAACAGTCCATGTTCAAATACATAGCCTTACAAGGCACAACAATCTTTTTATAATATGCAAATTAGATATTAAACTGAAATCACAAGTTCCTGTGGCTCGTTGTCTGTCTTATTTTCCTTTAACATCTTTCTTCTCTATCTTAGCTTTTACATATGACCAATAGTGTCATCATATCAAACATTAACAAGTAACATTCCACTCATTCAAATAACTGAGCAGTACAAAATACATGAAATAACTCTTCATTAAGAAATGCTTGTGACACTAGGTTTAAGAACACTACAATGGAGTACAAAGGCAGCATTTCAACCAGTACACGTAACACGGCACCTCTGAAAGTTCATGGGGAACGCCATTTTAGAACTAAGATGCACTCTTACTTGGCGCCAGAACGGTGCAATAAGCATTTTACCTTTTTACCTTCCGACTCATTAAGTTTACAAACTAATTAGTATTCTTACGGATCATAAACACAATGACTCCAACATTTCCCTCTTGGTCAACCTTAGTAAACCTGGTTTTGTACCACGGACTAGCATACAATTGTTTGTGGACATTTGTTAGCATAGTAATAGTCATAAGAATTCAAAATAATGCCTATACAAACGTAATGCTCATTTACTACAGTCTCTACATCTTCCTACATGCTTTAACAGTCACCCTGTATTGTATTTAATGAGATTACCCACCTGAAACAAGTGTGAAAATAAGGAGAAAGCCGGACACAATTTTAACAGGAGTTGTTCTGACGAATCCTTTAATGATTTGATTCTTTCCCCGTCAGAACCAAGGCTTCTCCTCATCATCACTGTTGGCGTAGCGCCCTCTAGTGGTGTGAAAAAGAACTAGCATAGAAAGCTTGAATCTCATTAAAAGGGGTATTTTCTGTTAGTCATATTAGTAAGGAAATAATTCAACATTAAATAATAACAAAAATTGTGTAGGGGTATCTAATAATACCTTGAATTGTTTCTACATGCTGATTTATTACCAGTCCATTACACTCTCCCCTAGTTTATTTAGATGTCTCCAGGCATCTACAAGTCAGGTCTGTTTTATTCAGTCACCTAATAAAGCCATGTAGGTATAACGTGCCAGTAGGGAAACTGATTGGCTACAGGGTAAGTCAGTGGTACTAGGTAGGCTTGAACTGGGTTGACTTGGCTTTGTGTGAATGATGGTTCACCTAGTGCAGTGTTTCTCAAACTTTTTCAGGCCGAGGACCACTTTGCCCCCCCTAAAAATGTTCAGGGACCACCTGTCAACTGAATTGACAGTTGAGGGGTGCTTATTTGACACTGCTCATTTCGATGCAATATATTCACATTACAAGACTGCATTTTTGTGGTTAAAATAATACTTCAGCTATGTTTAGTTTTGTAATTATGTTACAAATATAGCCTACTCCTAGCTAGTCTTGGAAAAGTAGAAATCCCCTCGCGGACCACCTGAGCACTGTCGCGGACCACCAGTGGTCCCCGGACCACACTTTGAGAATCACTGACCTAGAGTGTCATAAGTCAATATTTCTCTTGGTCTAACGGTACGGTTAGATCTTCTTAGACCCTGCTGCTCTTCCTCCCTATCGCTATAGTCACTCTCATTTCCTTGTCCTTCAGCTTGTCCTACCCCTGTTTGCAGTGGTTGCTCTGTTTCAGCACTCTCATCTTCATTTGGTGTGCTCTCCACATCCAGAGCTTCATCCTCACCTCCCTGTACTTCACTGTGCCCAAACTCTGCCATTGTTGTGGTGACTGGATAGACATCTTCAGCCCTCGCCCTTGATCCAGTAGTTCCTTCTGCAATAGGGGTTCTTGGTCTGAGATTACTCTGGCTCACTGGGATTTGAGTGTAGGGATAGCACCACGGTTCTTCCTCAGAACTCTCAGCCATTTCTTCATACTCATCGGCTGCCACCCTTCTATTTTCCCTTGAAGCTTTCCTTTGAGTTCTGTTACTCTCTGTCCTTCTGTGCCTTTTCCCCTTCACTGGTACTTCTGGGATGTTTTCCTCCAGAGGTAAGTCATTCACGAGCAACAAAAGGTTCCGATGTAAGACCCTCACTGTGGGGTTGCCCGTTTCAGGTTGAACCTTGTACACTGGTCCATCCTCAACTCTTCCTACCACCCGGTGTACTTTTTTCTCCCAGTAAGAGCGGAGTTTTCCAGGGCCCCCGCGTTCTGACAGGTTTCGCACAAGGACTCGATCACCTAGTTGGAGTGCTGTCCCTTTCACCTTTCTGTCATAATACTGTTTTCCTTTCATGGAAGATTTCTGGCTGTTCTCTGAAGCAATTTTGTAGGCTTCCTGCATTTTCCTAGCCCACTTTTGTGCGAACACCTGTGGTGTCTGTTCCGCATTCTCACACTTTCTGTTGAAGATCAAGTCAATAGGCAACCGGGGTGGTCTTCCATATAACAGAAAGAACGGGGAATACCCTGTTGAGTCATGTTTCGTACAATTGTAGGCATGCACCATCTGTGGCAAGTATTCCTTCCATTCAGTTTTCTGTTCTTCCTCGAGAGTGCGAAGCATTTGCAACAGGGTTCGATTCAGTCTTTCAACCGGATTCCCCTGTGGGTGGTAGGGGGTTGTGCGTGAATGGGAGATACCTGCAAGTTGTTGAAGATGTTGAAAAAGGCTGTTTTCAAACTCCCGCCCCTGGTCATGGTGCAACTTTTCAGGGTAACCAAATCGTGGTATGAAATCATTGAATATTTTTTCTGCAGCAGTTTTCCCTGACTTGTTACGAGTAGGGTAAGCTTGCGCAAAGCGCGTAAAGTGGTCAACCAACACTAAGATGTACTCATAGCCTCCCTTGCTTTTCTCCAAGTGCAGGTAATCAACTGACACCAGTTCGAATGGTGAGCTTGTTTTGATGGAACCCATTGGGGCTCTTTGTGGAACGGTTGGGCGTTTCCGCTTAATGCATACACATTCTTTCGTTACATAGTCCTCAACTTCCTGTTGCATAAAGGGCCAATAAAATCGCTCCCGTGCTAAATCAATTACTTTCTCAGACCCAACATGACCCATGTCATTGTGCAAGTTCTTCAAAACCAGTGGTTTCAATTTCTGTGGTAGAACTAACTGTCTCCGAGTACCTGAATGTCTGTACAGAACTCCTTCCTCAAGTTCCAGTTTATTCCACTCATGCACAAGTCTCCTCGTTTCTCTGCTCATTGTACGTTTGTCTTTCTCATTTGGAACCCAATCAGTTTCTTTCCGTGTAATTATTTCTTTGATATTTGGGTCCTCACGTTGAGCACGCTGAATATCTGTTTGAGAGATGGGTTCAATGATATGGCCTGGCTGGACATCCTCCATGTTATCTGATGATCTCAGCCTTAGCGCCGCTACCCATGGCACGTCATCCTCTGCACTTGCTTTATTGCCTTGCCAGATAGCCTCAACTACAGCAGTGGGCAGGTTTTCTGTGTATTCTCTTATACTCTCCCTTAGATCTATCGGATCCCTTGAGAGGGTGTCAGCGTCTCCATTTTGTTTTCCAGGTCTGTACTTAATATCAAAACAGAAGTCTGCCAGCTCGCCGACCCAGCGATGCCCCACAGCATTGAGTCTAGCTGTACTCTGAACATACGTCAGCGGATTATTATCCGTATACACCGTAAAGGTTGGTGCATAGTATAGATAATCCCTGAATTTGTCACAGATAGCCCATTTGAGGGCTAGGAATTCAAGCTTCCCCGAATGCAAGTGATAGTTGCGCTCCGCAGGGGTCAAAGTCCTAGATCCATATCCTATTACCCTCAATTTTCCTTGTTGGCGCTGGTAAAGGACAGCACCTAGGCCTTTGTTGGACGCATCTGTGTGCAGTACAAATGGCAGGTCGAAATCTGGATAAGCCAAGATCGGTGGGTGGGTAAGCATATTGATAAATTTGTCTACAACGGCCTGTTGCTCTGCCGTCCACCTGATTGGAGTGCCTGATGACAGCTGACCTTTGCCATTTTTATTCTTTGGATGTCTCCCTTTACAGGATTTTGTTACGACTGACATCGTTTTTTCCTCAGGACATTGCAGCAGTTTGTACAATGGTTGAGCAAGCCTAGAGAAATCCTATATGAAGGATCTGTAATAGCTCAGGAATCCCAGTAACGTTCTTAATTCACCAACTGTCTTTGGTTCTTTCTCCTTGAGTTTCAGGACTGCTTCCAAATCTTTTGGATCTATTTGTATGCCCTCTCCAGAAACCAGTCGACCGATATATCTGATCTGACGCTTAAAAATCTCACATTTAGCTGGGCGTAGTTTGATGCCATGCTCTCGCATTCTCTGAAGTACTTTTCTCAAGTCCTCTACATGATCACTGAATGTTTTGGAGTAACATAAGACATCATCAAGATATGGAGAGCAACACTCATCACGAAGACCCTCCAGAACGTTTTCCATGCATCTCTGAAAAGAGGCCGGCGCATTGGTTAGGCCAAAAGGTACTCTAATCCATTCATATAACCCCCAAGGTGTGCTAAAAGCTGTGGTGTGTTGAGATTTTTCCTCTACAAAGCCCTGATGGTACGCACTGCCCTGGTCAAGAATAGAGAACCAAGTGAACCCCCCCAGGCCGTCGAGAAGATTTTGTATCCGCGGCAGTGGGTGACGATCTGGAATGGTCTTGCGATTCAACTCACGATAATCGACACACAGTCTGAGACTACTGTCCTTTTTGCGAACGCATACGACTGGCGAAGAATACGATGATGTAGATTTCTTAATCCAGCCCCGATCAAGGAGATTTTGGACATAATCTTTAACCTCTCTAAAGAGTGGCCTGGGAATTGAGTTGTACGTTTTCTGAACAGGTGTTTCATCCCTTAGGTTAATCTTTAGCTGCAGTCCTGGGATACAGCCAATGTCTCCATCTTCTTTTGCAAAAACATCTGATTCATTGTAAAGCATTTCCCTGACAATATGCTGCTCATGCTCTTGGAGGTGGTCTAAGTTGACAGGTGGGTGCCATTTGTCTTGTACGACATGAGAGTTGTGACACTCAAGCTCTTGACTTTCAGCCCTACTGGGAGCAAAAGGTTCAGTTGCATGCCTGATCTCCGATATCTGTGTGACAGAGCCTAACACTGTTCTCTGGGGAAGGTAAATGTCATGCTGCGTTGTGTTTTGGATCGGTATTTTCACCAGCTTTGAGTAACCACAGGGAACGTCGACAAGTGTAGGAAAGAGTCCCAATCCCTCAGGGTAAGAGTCTTCCATCACAGGCTCAAACAGCATTGTTCCTCCCTTTGGCCACGACCTGACCCGACACTTCACTTCACAAAGTTGGCCTTTGCTTATCACAAGTCCCTTTTTCCCCAATCTGAGAACACAACTCTCTTGCTCCTCTGGCACCATAGCCTGGACAGTCGACACGACACTGCTGATGCTTAATTGGTTCATCTTTGTGACTTCGCTAAGTAGGGCTGTCAGATTGAGTGTACCACTGGACTGCTCACTATTTTCTCGAATCAACTCTTCAATTACATTGAAGCCTAACAGTGGGGTGTCTGTACAGCTTTGACTTACAAGAAAAGGCACATGGATGGCAGTACTTCCATGTATGTCACTTCTGAGTTCAAGGCGCCCCTCAAACCACCCATCAAAAGGAATGACGGTTCCGTTAGCAGCAGTGATATGAAGCTCTTGGTCCCCAACTAAACTTGCGATGGACTGAATTTTTACATTTGGTAGCTTTTTTTCAAGCCATTCTTTCCCAATTACACTAACCTGAGCGCCAGTGTCTAGTAACATCTCTGTGTAGGCACCATTAACGAGACATGAGAGCAAGCATTTTCTGCCAATCAGTTGAGCTACTCGCTTCTTGGGTGACGTATTACCGTTTTGGGAGGGGCTAATGCGTTTTTGGGCACCCATAGAGTTTACTTTGGGATGGGACATTATGATTGCTTTGGCCACTGAGTGTCCCTTGCCAGTGACCTCTGCCCGTTTCCCGACCGTGATCTTTTGTTTAAGCAGCCAACAGACCTATGGCCCTCTTGGCCACAGGTGAAGCAGTGTGTGCATCTTTCATTTCCTTGCTCTATGCACGATGAGCACTTCCCTTTGTTTTCATTCCTTTGGGTAGTTTTCTGATTTGCAGGTGAGGAGCCACTCTGATGTTTTGCCATAGTACGATCTGGGCTAAGCATCTTCTCAACATTTTTGGTGAGGGCTGAGACTTGAGCCGTAAGCTCCATGATAGCAGAGCGGCTCGCTTGGATTTCACTATCAACATCTCTCTGGCCAGTCTGAATGTCTGGCTCCCCATCATGTAATTGAGACACACTGGAAGCTGCGGCTAAGCGTTTCTGTCTCTCTGCTTCTTCAGCAGCAGCCTTAGTTATCTGTTCAAGTATGAAGTCGTCAGTAGCAGTCAAGTCAGAAATATAGGGCTTAATATCTCTCCTAACATTGCTTGATTTTTCATTTAATCCCTGATACAGTGTGTGAAGAAACACCCCCTGCACTAGCTTTTTATCATAAGTGAAATCTGTGTCACCCTGCTGTGATGCAAAGAGGACTCTCTGTTTAAGACCCATTAGTCGGTACATAAATTGCTGTGGTGTTTCTTTGTCTTGTTGGCGAGCATTGCTTAATTCTTGAAAAAGCTCTGTGCTAGCTTTGTCTCTAAGGTGGGACCTTAAGAA
>NW_026945932.1:20000-25503 GCF_034702125.1 Engraulis encrasicolus
ATACTGGCTGGTGTGTGTGTGTGTGTGTGTGTGTGTGTCTTTCTGTGGTTTGGGGTGGAGTGGTTGGGAAGATGAGGAGAGATATCCATTGATCTTTGTTGTTGGCATGATGTTTTTATAGATCACATTACATTTGGCAGATGCTTTTATCTAAAGCCTAACACTTGCAGATACAAAGTGCACAGGAAATAGGATATAGAACAATAGGCCTAAGTGCAGGTGCCAAGTAGGGATATTGTTTTTTTGTTTTTTTTAAGTACATTATCACAGGGTTAAGTAGAGTACACACACCAACACAACATGCCTAATGCCTTGTTCAGACCAGGAGCCACCAACACGAATGGAGTGACAGAATTCATTATTTCTCTATGGAGGGTGCGCGACTAGCGCGACCAGAGCGAATTCGCCAGGGGCAAAGTGAACTGAGTGACCAGAGCAAATTTTAACTATTAAAGTCAAGCTAATCTTATGGTAATGAGCTATGACGTGGTTCGGCAAAAAACAATTGGAATGTTCACATCTCCGAATGTCCCAGGCTGTCGTCCCAGGCTGCCATTATGTCATTAGCTAAATCAAACATGTCAATGTCGTGAATACAGCGAATTCAAGGCAAAAAGTTCGGTAACACTTTCTATGAAGCCCATATCTATAGCGCATTATGAGCGCATTTATAACAAATTATAATGCACATTATAATTACTTACAACGCGTTACGACTACACCGATGATGTTTCATGATGCTTTATGTTAACAGTAATGAATAACCATGAATCTAGCTTATAATACTTTATAAATCCAAGGGTATTATGAGTGCTCATGACTGGATATAAACTACAGGCTGGATGATGGGGCTAACAGTACATTATGATGCATTATAGATGTGCATTATACAGTGCATTATATATGCATCCATATGAAGAGCACACATTGACGATTTATGATCTCACATGGAACATTATGGCATCTTATGAGCCCTTACAATAGTCTATCATCCAGGTCTGTGCATACAGGGCTATAGGTAATTATAATATACAAGCCCCATCAGGCAGCCTGTAGTTTATAGCCAGTCATGAGCACTCATGACACCCTTGGATTTATAAAGCATTATAAGCTAGATTCATAGTTATTCATAACTGTTAATATAAAGCATCATGAAGCATTATGAGTGTAGTCATAATACGTTGTAAGTAATTATAATGTGCGTTATAATTTCTTATAAATGCGCTTATAATGTTGGCTCTAAGTTATGTGTTACCAAAACTTCTTCTGCTACCACCGCTACCAGGCAGCGTAGTTTGCTCCTGGTCTGAACGCAGCCTTAGAGTCTACCCTGGGTCTAGGCCAGCTCAGGCATCAGTGCAGGAAATGGTCATGAAAGAGAGAAGCCTTTATGAAGATAGATAGTAATATAGAATCTGATAGAAATGTAGGCCAATCTGAGGTAAATCTTTTGTTGTAAACAGGTATCAATGATATGATTAAAAAGAAATTGCAAACATTTATCTGTCTTCCTTCGTAGATGACATGCCTCAATACCTCAAGACAGAGCCTGTGACAGTGGCATACTAACTATTAGAGATACACCGGATCCAAGATCCGGTTCCGGATCCGGCAGGATAATAGGGTTTTTCACAGGATCCGGATCCGGTTCCAGGATCCAGGATCCGGTAGCTGAGGCTTTTCAGTCAAAAAAGTTTGAGCCAACGTAACAAAAAGGGTCCACGTGTGTAAGTAGGCTATGTGTTTCAACTCTTTCTTAGGATCCGATATCCGGTTCCGGATCCGGCAGGATCTTAAGCAGTGGATCTGGTATCCGGCGGGATCCTAAAAATCAGGATCCGGTGCATCTCTACTAACTATGTTACAGTGTTAAATCCATCTCTCTCTCTCTCTCTCTCTCTCCATAGACGATGTGTCTCCCAACTTCAAGACAGTCGGTGACAGTGGCATATTGCCTATGTTAATCTCAATCTCTCTCTCTCTCTCTCTCTCTCTCTCTCTCTCTCTCTCTCTCTCTCTCTCCCTCTCCCCCTCTCTCTCCACAGATGACGTGCCTCCCTACTTCAAGACAGAGCCGGTGCGTAGTCAGCTGACCATTGTTGATATTAAATCTCTCTCTCTCTCTCTCTCTCTCTCTCTCTCTCTCTCTCTCTCTCTCTCTCTCTCTCTCTCTCTCTCTCTCTCTCTCTCTCTCTCTCTCTCCCTCTCTCTCTCCACAGATGACGTGCCTCCCTACTTCAAGACAGAGCCGGTGCGTAGTCAGCTGCATCTGGAGAGGAACAGGCTGGTCCTGACCTGCATGGCAGAGGGCAGCTGGCCATTGGAGTTCAAATGGCTACACAACATGACAGAGATCACTAAATATTCCCTGGAGTACAGGTAGGCTATAGGACAGCTGTGTGTGTGTGTGTGTGTGTGTGTGTGTGTGTGTGTGTGTGTGTGTGTGTGTGTGTGTGTGTGTGTGTGTGTGTGTGTGTGTGTGTGTGTGTGTGTGTGTGTGTGGGTGTGTGTGTGTGTGTGTGTGTGTGTGCGCGTGTGTGAGTGTGTGTCTAAAATTGGAGGGTCAGTCCCTAATGACCCCAATCAATAATGGTGCGGCAGACTTCGACTTTTCAGTCTCTCATGGTAACCTTTGGTGTGTGTGTGTGCACGTTTGCATGTGTGTGTGTGTATATCTGTTTGCGTCTGTGTGTGTGTGTGTGTGTGTGTGTGTGTGTGTGTGTGTGTGTGTGTGTGTGTGTGTGTGTGTGTGTGTGTGTTAGTGTGTGTGCGTGTGCGTGTGCGTGTGTGGTGCATGTTTGTGTGAGAGGTTGCAGCGCTGCGAGAGAGAGAGTAGTAATTAATCAGCAGTGATAAGTGTTTTTGACCCCTAACAGCTCCTGTAGTGTGTTGTGTGTGTGTGTGTGTGTGCTGTGTGTGTGTGTGTGTGTGTGTGTGTGTGTGGTGTGTGTGTGTGTGTGTGTGTGTGTGTGTGTGTGTGTGTGTGTGTGTGTGTGTGTGTGTGTGTGAGAGTGTACGTGCGTGGTTATAATTAGGCAGTGATAAGTATCTGATCCCTAGAGACTCCTTAGTCACCTGCACACACAGAATCAATGAATGACAACGCTTCCCCTCTCTCTCTATCTCTCTCATAACTCTCTTTCCTCACACACTCCTCGTTCCTCTATCACTGATTAAGAGTCTCAATAGAGCTCGAAAGTGACGTCACTTCCCCCGATTTCATGGGACCTCAACGGCGTTTTTAGCCGAAAATCGTAGCATGTAATCCAATGCCATTATTAAAATGATATTTCGATCCCCTTCGAGTTGTGCCACGAGCTCCATATATGTTGTTTCTGATATTTTTGCTTAATTTTTCGTATGAACCCCTAAACTTTTTAGAAAGCTGTGTTTCTTCACATTTTTCATGCCGACGGCCTCGGAACAAAACATTGATACTTCTGCTTGAATAATCTTTATCTATCCTCTCAAACAGCATATTTGGAGCCCAGCGCATATCATGACTGAGATCAGAAGATATTTACCTTTTACTCGCATAACCATGTTGTTAGATGGTCAACTGAGGTCCCGTGAAACGCGGAACTAAGGGGCGGGACTTTCGAGCTCCATGGAGAACACAAGCAATGTTGCCAGAGGTGTCTGATCAAATTCCGCCCAAACGCTGCTCAAAAGACGCCTGGAGCCGCTAAATTCCACTCAATTTCAACATGTTGTATTGATTTCTATGGACACAAAACGACCCGCCTAATGGCCAATTTGTACCGTTTTTATCCACACACAGTAAATTCTGCAGTGCTAATTTAACACTTAGAGAGTTGATTTGAACTTGTTTGGACTTAAATGAAACCTTTAAAGTGTTAAATTAACACCACAACAATTACTGTGCAGACGGCTTTCCCAAGCAGCCCAATTGGGCGGTTAACCACCCAATCTGGCAACCCTGAGCATGGGCCAATGAGATGGCAGATTAGAGAAGCAATAAGGGGGGGAGGAGAGAAGAAGGGTAGAGGATAGAGAGAGTAGAGAGAGAGAGGTTCCATTGGCCCATTGTTTCCGGGTTCTATTATTGCAATGGGGAGGGGGGTGGAAATCCCCCTTTAGGCAGACCTAAGGACTGTTCTATTCAATGCTAGGAGCATTATGACACGCCCCTTTAGGCAGACCGGAACCTGGTCATGTTAGGTGCCCATAGCAACCTATTACATTGGCATATCTCTATATACTTAAAGAATATCTGGTAGAGGAGGATGGGGGGAATGAAAGATGGAGGGAAGATGAGATGAAGGTGAGATAAGGGGAGGGCGTGAGATGAGGATGTAGGGAAGGAGGACAGGAGGGTGGAAGACTGACATGTGCGATGAGTTGAGGTAGGTTGGAAGGTGAAGGTGTGTTCGGAACCCAGGTGTAAGTGAGAGGAGAGGAGAGGAGAGGAGAGGAGAGGAGAGTGGAGGAGAGTGGAGGAGAGGAGAGGAGAGGAGAGGAGTGGAGAGTGGAGGAGAGTGGAGGAGAGGAGAGGAGAGGAGAGGAGAGGAGAGGGGAGGGGAGGGGAGGGGAGGAGAGGAGAGGAGAGAGGAGAGGAGAGGAGAGGAGAGGAGAGGAGAGGAGAGGAGAGGAGAGGAGAGAGAGGAGAGGAGAGGAGGGGTGGTAGGAGAAGGAGTGTCAGCTTAGACCCACTATAGAGGAGAAGAGAAGAGAAGAGAAGAGAAGAGAAGAGAAGAGAAGAGAAGAGAAGAGAAGAGAAGAGAAGAGAAGAGAAGAGATGTGACAAAAGGAAATAATTAGATGAAGGGTGGTAGTTGAAGGAGTGTCAGCACTTATGCCCAATAGAGGAGAGGACAGGAGAGGAGAGGAGAGGAGAGGAGAGGGGAGGAGAGGAGAGGAGAGGACAGGAGAGGAGAGGGGAGAATGGGATTAAGGTTTGATAGGTGAAAGCATGTGAGTGCTTGGGTGTAGGTAAGATGTGGTGAGAGGTGTGTAGAAGAGAAGGGTGGAGGGGATGGAATGGGAGGAAAGGAGGGGAGAGGAGAGGATGGAATGCAAGGAAGGAGAGGAGAAGATAGGAGGGGAGAGGATGGGAGGAGAGGAGAAGATAGAAGGGCAGAAGAGAGGAGAGGAGAGGAGAGGATGGAATGGGAGGAAAGGAGGGGAGAAGAGAGGATGGAATGGGAGGAAAGGAGGGGAGAAGAGAGGAGAGAGGATGGAAGAAGAGGAGAGGAGAGAAGGGAAGAAGAGAGGAGAGGAGAGGAGAGGAGAGGAGAGGAGAAACTCTTAGAAGAGGCAGAGAGGTAAAAGAGTGTCAGTGAGGGGTTAAGTGAGTGGATAGAAGAGGAGGATGGGGGATAGGAAAAGAGGAGGGGGAAGAGTGGAAGAGAGTAGTGTGGCAGGGTAGACGTAAGCTACTGTATAAGCAGGGTTGCCAGATGAGAGTGCTGATTGCCAGCACAAAAAATGCTCAAAACCCACCTGGAAACTCTAAATCTCCAATTTGAACTAAATTCTATTG
>NW_026945933.1:0-5000 GCF_034702125.1 Engraulis encrasicolus
TTTAAAGCTA
Source organism: Engraulis encrasicolus (assembly GCF_034702125.1). Classification (NCBI taxonomy): domain Eukaryota; kingdom Metazoa; phylum Chordata; class Actinopteri; order Clupeiformes; family Engraulidae; genus Engraulis; species Engraulis encrasicolus. Next base: position 11 of record NW_026945933.1, read on the forward strand.
TCAATAGTGGGTGCATTTTTTACGTCATCTGGAAGCTGGTTCCAAAGCTTTGAAGCATAGAAGCTAAAGGCTGCCTCTCCACATTTTGTTTTGACTTTTGGAATCACCAGCAAATTCTTCTCCGTTGACCTTAGTGACCTGGCCGGTGCATACAGCTGAAACATATCCAGTAGATATGTGGGTCCCATTCCATTTAATGATTTAAATACAAGTAGCATTGCCTTAAAATCAATTCTGTAGCTTACTGGGAGCCAATGCAGCGATCTTAAAATTGGAGTAATGTGGTCAAACTTCCTTGTCTTTGTAAGAACCGTTGCAGCTGCATTTTGAACCAGTTGAAGCTGTTTAACCCTCAAGCGACCGGCCTGTTTTTGCGACTAATCTGACCGAGCGGGGTCATTTATGACCCCAAGGAGTTTATATAGAAATACCACTATATAAATTATTTTTGGGGGTTCATTCAAATTTATTTACATCTTGCACATACTTGTCCCTCATCTAAAGCAAAAAAAATGTGAATTTGAACATTTTATTGTTTTGCTAAAAATTAGTCAAACTTACACACGTACATGCTAAATATGATATATACCCTCATTTGCATATGTAAACATCAACATACAAAAAACATCTAATACATTTTTTTCTTCTCTCATCAGCAGTAATCAACTGAGAAAGTTTCATGGTGATATCTATCATTTAATTTTTTTAGCCTATTCACTTGTAGTAGTCTCACCATAATAATACAGTATATTTATGCTAATTATGGAAATTGCTCAAAGTCAAACTTTGAGAAACCAAGCTAAATTCTATCAATTAGCCCTATAGATGACATTTCTGCAATAAAACTTTAGGGTACTCAACATTTCTGGGTTCATGAAATCACAAGATCAGAGAATATGGTAATTTACATAGACAAAACCATGTCTCAAACATATAACCTTATGCACACTCAAAATTTCTCTGAAACTTTTTCTGGACATTGTAGCTGTGAAAAGGTGTCTTCCACATATATTAGAACAAAGAAATGATTCAACTGATGCTTCAGCCTTTGTATAGCCATAAAATAAGGAAAATTCTAAAAACGCCATTGATTTCTACACTGATGACTTGTTTCCTCCCTCTTTGTTCATCAGGATGACTTCCATTTCATATTCTCATCATGTGTCTAGGACCACTGTGCCATGATATCAACAAATATGGAGCAATAACAGAGGAAATGCTACCTGGGTGCCCTCACAATATGCTTCGTTGGCTATCGCAGGGGTGCCCTATTTAATTATATAATATATTGTATTTTAATACTATAAATGTTTATATTGTGAATATTTTAGGTCTGCTGACCATGGCCTGCCCAAAGACACAAAATACAAAAAACAGAGTTTGAAAATTACAACAACAATGGACATTATAATGTTGAGTATCTCATGGATCCTCTCGGGGTCATAAATGACCCCAGAGGTGTTTTGATTATAAATTCTACATAGATGGTCCAAATCTCACAAAAATCATTCAAAACATGCACAACATATGTATTGACAAGCTCCTAGAAGGACAAGTTTTTCTGATGAAAATTGCCGGAATGGTGTATGAAAATACGTGCCTGGGGTCATAAATGACCCCAGTCGGTCGCTTTAGGGTTAATGGTCTTATTTGGGAGGCCAGTAAACAGACTGTTACAGTAATCGACTTTACTAGAAATGAAGGCATGTATTAGCTTCTCCAGATCATGTTTAGACATCAGGCCCCTAAATTTAGAGACGTTTTTTTATGTGATAGAATGCAGACTTAGTAATAGCTTTCATGTGACTGTTGAAATTTAGGTCACTGTCAATGAGGACCCCAAGATTTTTAACTGTTTCCCTTGGTTTCAGTCCCTTCGTTTCAAGGATAGTAGCAATCTTTTGTCTCTCCTCTCTTTTCCCAAATATAATTACTTCAGTTTTTTCTGTGTTCAGCTGGAGGAAATTGTGAGACATCCATTTGTTAATTTGGTCCATGCAATGATAGAGTGATTCAAGGGGGGTGTAGTCATTGGGGGACATAGATAAGTAGAGCTGGGTATCATCCGCATAGCTATGGTAATTTATGGAGTTATTCTCGATAATGTGTCCCAGTGGCAACATATACAGATTGAACAGTAGTGGTCCCAGAATGGAGCCCTGGGGGACCCCACAATCCAGAGACATTGGTGATGAAGTATGTCTTCCAATGGTGACAAAAAAACTTCTTTGTTGTAAGTACGATTTTAACCAGTCGATCACTATGCCCGTAAAACCAACCCAGTGTTCCAGTCTATGTAGTAGTATAGAATGATTAAACTGTGTCGAAAGCAGCACTCAAATCAAGAAGTACCAAGACGGATGATTTGCCAGCATCAGAATTCAATCTTATGTCATTCATAACTTTGATAAGAGCTGTTTCAGTGCTGTGGTAGGCACGGAAACCAGATTGAAACTTATCAAAATAGCTATTAGACATTAAAAAAGGCAGTTAATTGGTTAAAAACAATTTTCTCTATTATTTTACCCATAAATGGTAGATTGGATATGGGCCTATAGTTGTTTAGTACCAGTGTCATCCAGGTTGTTCTTTTTTCAGTAAGGGTTTCACAACTGCTTCTTTCAGACAGCCTGGGAATATGCCTGTTTGTAGTGAGGTGTTGATGATCTGAAGTACATCTGGTGATATTAGGTGTAAGATGGATTTGAAGAAGGCTGTTGGTAAAATATCTAAGTCAGATGTAGAGGAGCTAAGACTTTGTACCGTTCTATTAAGAATGTCCACATCAACTAAATTAAAATTTCTCATGAGGTTAGGATTTAACTTCAACCCGTAACAAGTTGGTCCGAATCTTGGGTCGGTTGCACATGTGTGAGTATGTTTGTACGTATTTTTTCAATCTTACCTTTGAAAAAGGATGCAAACTCATTGCATTTGCTGACTGAGAGGAACTCAGAGGGCATTTGATTTGGGGGCCTTGCTAGCTTTTCCACAGTGCCAAACAGGACGCGTGCATTATTAATATTTCTGTTAATTATGTCAGAGAAAAAAGATTGTCTAGCTTTAGAAATTTCTTGGTTGTATTTCGAGAGTGTGTGTTTATAGATTTGGTAGTGGACTTCAAGTTTGGATTCACGCCACTGTCTTTCAGCCCTCCTGCATTCTTGCTTTAGCAATATAACTGTGGGATTCATTCTCCAAGGGGCTTTTTTATGTCCCACTGTTTTGATTTTTTCGGGGGCAATAACATCCATAATATGGGTCATCCTTGCATTAAAATTGACCATGAGATCATCAGCATTCTCTGAAGTTTGACTTTGGATCTCTGAAAGTGCTTGCTGAAAGAGTGAGGCTGTCTCACAGTTGATTATACGTTTTTTGACTGTAACAGATTCCCTTTGAACATGAGGGTACATAGAAACATCAGAGAAAATGCAGTAAATTAATGGTCAGAAAAGCCATAGTCTTTGACACTAGCACAAGCATTGAGGCCTTTTGTTATTATTAGGTCTAGAGTGTGACCTTGGTTGTGTGTTGGTCCTGTTACATGCTGTGTAAGGCTAAAAATGTCAATAAGACTTAAAAATTCCTTAGCATAGACATTCTCTAAGTCGTTTACGTGAAAATTGAAGTCGCCTGTTATAAAAAGGCTATCATAGTCCACACAAACATTCGACAACAGCTCACCAAATTCCTCTAAGAAGAGTGGTGCAGAAAGTCTTGGAGGTCTGTAGATAGTTAATAACAGTATGTCGGAAGAACATTTTAGAACTGCAGCTAAGTATTCAAAAGATGAAAATTCACCTAGTGCTGTCTTTTGACATTGAAACAGTGCCTTGAAAATAATTGCTATCCCCCCTCCCTGTTTATTCTGCCTTTCTGTACTAATGAAATGAAAGTGAGGCGGGGTTGCTTCTATAAGTGTGATAGAACTAGTGGATTTTTCCAGCCATGTTTCACTTAAAAATACAAAAAAAAAAAGGTTGTGGGTACAGATAAACTCATTGACAATAAAAGGCTTGTTCCTTAGAGACCTGGCATTCTGTAAAGCTAATTTAACATTGAGCATTGGAGGCATTTCCACTGTGGTATTTTGAGTGAGTTTTTTTGGGACAGCACTGAGATATTCCATGTTTGCCTTCTTGGGGTAATGTATAGGCCTACGTGTCCTCAAGAGGCTTTGCTTGGTTGTTAGAACTGGAATAAGATTGTCCACGGGTCCCCTTATCTGCTTATTTTCAAAACCACTGTTACTATGTGGGTAGGGACCCAGTTGATATCAGACTGTGCTTTCAACAAGGTCATCATCACTGATACTATTGTACTCCAGAGCACAGACAGGTGGTGGTGGGGCTCTGCCTTTTTTGGGTGCAGTCGTGGATGGAAGTATTCTTTCAGATTTTGGGGTATAATGAGGTTGACCTTGAGAAATATCCGCATAGGAGGCTTGGTAGGAATGTCTGGGGGTAGAAAAGGTAGATCTGGCAAAGGGGAGTAGTCTCGCCATAGTTTCTGGAAATCTCAGTCTGGGAGATGAAGATGGTGTTTCGTCGTTCCGGGAAGGTTGTGATTCCATTGGTGATTGCATTTTGCCGCCGTTGCCAGGGCTTGATGCTGGTGGCTGCGTTTCGCCACATCTGGGGGGTGAGTTTGGTTTTGAGGAAACCACATTTCCTATTTCCTGTGTTGACAGTCGCTTTTTGGCAGACCTGGGAGGTGGAATTGGTGATGCCGATGGCACTTTGCCAGTCCGACAAGGAGGTGAACACTTGATCTCCGGCGAGCGGTTTGCTGCCAGTTTCTGTGACAGATCTTCCAGCTGTTCCGAAAGCTGGTTCAGTTTGTGGCGAGTTCTGTGTGTTGGTGGGTCAGTCATGTCGTTTCTTTCCACATGAGCAGCTACGTCATCTGTGTGTGTGCTTTCGCCAGTCTGTGGCTCAGTTTGCACACACGCATGCAGACACACAAACACACACGTGCATCCACGCAC
>NW_026945933.1:15000-20000 GCF_034702125.1 Engraulis encrasicolus
AGATGTGGTCTCTATTCGGTGTGGAGTGGTGTGGTGTGGCGTGGAGTGGTGAGATGTGGTCTCTATTCGGTGTGGAGTGGTGTGGTGTGGCGTGGAGTGGTGAGATGTGGTCTCTATTCGGTGTGGAGTGGTGTGGTGTGGCGTGGAGTGGTGAGATGTGGTCTCTATTCGGTGTGGAGTGGTGATTGTAGACGAGTAGCGGAGGAAATGTCTTCTGCAGTGGTGAGGTGTGGTGTGGTGTGGAGTGGTGTGGTCTGGAGTGGTGTGGTGTGGTGTGGTGTGGTGTGGTGTAGTGTGGTGTAGAGTGGTGTGGTGAGATGTGATGTGGTGTGGAGTGGTGTGTGATGGTCTTCAGTAGGGTTGTGGTGTGGAGTGGTGTGGTGTGGAGTGGTGTGGTGTGGTGTGGTGTGGTGTGGTGTGGTGTGGTGTGGAGTGGTGTGGTGTGGTGTGGTGTGGTGTGGTGTGGTGTAGTGTGGTGTAGAGTGGTGTGGTGAGATGTGGTCTGCATTCGGTGTGGTGTGGTGTGGTGTGGTGTGGTGTGGTGTGGTGTGGTGTGGTGTGGTGTGGTGCGGTGCGGTGTGGTGTGGTGTGGTGTGGTGCGGTGTGGTGTGGTGTGGTGGTTGTTATCTGCATTGTGGTGTGGTGTGGTGTGGTGTGGTGCAGTGAAGTGTGGTGTGTTGTGGTGTGGTGTGGTGTGGTGTGGTGTGGTGTTTTGTGGTGTGGTGTGGTGTTTTGTGGTGTGGTGTGGTGTGGTGTGGTGTGGGGTGGTGTGGTGTGGTGTGGCGTGGTGTGGTGTGGTGTGGTGAGAAGTGGTGTGGTGTGGTGTGGAGTGGTGTGGTGTGGTGTGGTGAGATGTGGTGTGGTGTGGTGTGGTGTGGACTAGTGTGTGTGGTGTGTTGTGGTGTGGTGTGGTGTGTAGTGGTGTGGTGTGATGTGATGTGGTGTGGTGTGGTGTGGTGTGGTGTGGTGTGGTGTGGTGTGGTTTGTATTCGGTGTGGAGTGGTGTGGTGTGGCGTGGTGTGGTTTGGTGTGGCGTGGAGTGGTGAGATGTGGTGTGGTGTGGTGTGGTGTGGTGTGGTGTGGTGTGGTGCGGTGTGTAGTGGTGTGGTGGTTGTTGTGTGCTGTGTGGTGTGGTGTGGTAAAGAGTGGTGTGGTGTAGTGTGGTGTAGAGTGGTGTGGTGTACTGTGGTGTGGTGTGGTGTGGTGTGGTGTGGTGTGGAGTGGTGTGGTGTAATGTGGTGTGGTGTGGTGTGGTGTGGAGTGGTGTGGAGTGGTGTGGGGCGGTGTGCTGTGGTGTGCTGTGGTGTAATGTGGTGTGGTGTGGTGTGGTGTGGTGTGGTGTGGTGTGGAGTAGTGTGGTGTGGTGTGTATTCGGTGTGGAGTGGTGTGGTGTGGCGTGGGGTGGAGTGGAGTGGAGTGGAGTGGTGTGGTGTGGTGTGGTGTGGTGTGGTGTGGTGTGGTGTGGTGTGGTGTGGTGGGGATGTGATGGTGAGGTGGGGTGGAGTGGAGTGGAGTGGAGTGGTGTGGTGTGGTGTGGTGTGGTGTGGTGTGGTGTGGTGTGGAGTGGAGTGGTGTGGAGTGGAGTGGTGTGGTGTGGAGTGGTGTGGTGTGGTGTGGTGTGGTGTGGAGTGGAGTGGTGTGGTGTGGAGTGGTGTGGTGTGGTGTGGAGTGGAGTGGTGGTTGTCATCTGCAGTGTGGTGTGGTGTGGTGTGGAGTGGAGTTGTGGTGTAGTGTGGTGTGGAGTTCTGGTGTAGTGTGGTGTGGTGTGGTGTGGTGTTGTGTGCAGTGTGGTGGTGTGGTGTGGTGTGGTGTGGTGTGGTGTGGAGTGGTGTGGTGTGGTGCGGTGTGTTGTTGTGTGCAGTGTGGTGGTGTGGAGTGGTTTGGTGTGGAGTGGTCTGCATTCGGTGTGGAGTGGTGTGGAGTGGTGTGGCGTGGTGTGGTGTGGTGTGGAGTGGTGAGCTGTGCTGTGCTGTGTTGTGGTGTGATGTAGAGTGGTGTGGAGTGGAGTGGTGTGGTGTGGAGTGGTGTGGTGTGGTGTGGTGTGGTGTGGAGTGGAGTGGTGTGGTGTGGTGTGATGTGGAGTGGAGTGGTGTGGTGTGGTGTGATGTGGAGTGGTGTGGTGTGATGTAGAGTGGTGTAGAGTGGTGTGGTGTGATGTGGAGTGGAGTGGAGTGGTGTGTATTCGGTGTGGAGTGGTGTGGTGTGGCGTGGAGTGGTGAGATGTGGTCTCTATTCGGTGTGGAGTGGTGTGGTGTGGCGTGGAGTGGTGAGATGTGGTCTCTATTCGGTGTGCAGTGTGGTGGTGTGGAGTGGTTTGGTGTGGAGTGGTCTGCATTCGGTGTGGAGTGGTGATTGTAGACGAGTAGCGGAGGAAATGTCTTCTGCAGTGGTGTGGTGTGGTGTGGTGTGGAGTGGTGTGGTGTGGAGTGGTGTGGTGTGGTGTGGTGTGGTGTGGTGTGGTGTGGTGTGGTGTGGAGTGGTGTGGAGTGGTGTGGAGTGGTGTGGAGTGGTGTGTGATGGTCTTCAGTAGGGTTGTGGTGTGGAGTGGTGTAGTGTGGTGTGGTGTGGTGTGGTGTGGTGTGGTGTGGTGTGGTGTGGTGTGGTGTGTAGTGGTGTGGTGTGATGTGATGTGGTGTGGTGTGGTGTGGTGTGGTGTGGTGTGGTGTGGTGTGGTGTGGTGTGTATGTAGTGTGGTGTGGTGTGGTGTGGTGTGGTGTGGTGTGGTGTGGTGTGGTGCGGTGCGGTGTGGTGTGGTGTGGTGTGGTGTGGTGCGGTGTGGTGTGGTGTGGTGCTGTGTGCTGTGGTGTGGTGTGGTGTGGTGTAGTGTAGTGTGGAGTGTTGTGGTGTGGTGTGGAGTGGTGTGGTGTGGTGTGATGTGGTGTGGTGTGGTGTTTTGTGGTGTGGTGTGGTGTGGTGTGTATTCGGTGTGGAGTGGTGTGGTGTGGTGTGGCGTGGTGTGGCATGGAGTGGTGAGATGTGGTGTGGTGTGGTGCGGTGTGGTCTGGTGTGGTGTGGTGTGATGTGGTGTAGTGCATGGTGCTGTGTCTGGTGTGGTGTGGTGTGATGTGGTGTAGTGCATGGTGCTGTGTCTGGTGTGGTGTGGTGTGATGTGGTGTGGTGTGGTGTGGTGTGGTGTGGTGTGGTGTGGTGTGGTGTGTATTGGTGTGGTGTGGTGTGGTGCGGTGTGGTGTGGTTTGGTGTGAGATGTGGTGTGGTGTGGTGTGGTGTGGTGTGGTGTGGTGTGGTGTGGTGTGTAGTGGTGTGGTGTGTGTGCTGTGTGGTGTGGTGTGGTGTGGTGTGGTGTAGTGTGGTGTAGAGTGGTGTGGTGAGATGTGGTCTGCATTCGGTGTGGAGTGGTGTGGAGTGGTGTGGAGTGGTGTGGTGTGGTGTGGTGTGGTGTGGTGTGGTGTGGTGTGGTGTGGTGTGGAGTGGTGTGGTGTGGTGTGGTGTGTTGTGGTGTGGTGTGGTGTGGTGTGGTGTGGTGTGGTGTGTTTTGGTGTGGTGTTTTGTGGTGTGGTATGATGTGGTAAATGTGGTGTGGTGTGGTGTGGTGTGGTGTGGTGTGGTGTGGTATGTTGTGCTGTAGTGTGGTGTGGTATGGTGTGGTGTGGTGTGGTGTGGTGTGGTGTAGTGTGGTATGGTGTGGTGTGGTGTGGTGTGATGGTTGTTGTCTGCTGTGTGGTGTGGTGTGGTGTGGTGCGGTGTATAGTGGAGTGCTGTGGTGTGGAGTGCTGTGGTGTGGAGTGCTGTGGTGTGGTGTGGTGTGGAGTGGAGTGGTGGAGTGTGCTGTGGTGTGGAGTGGTGTAGTGTGTTGTGGTGGTTGTCATATGCTGTGTGGAGTGTGATGTGGTGTGGAGTGGAGTGGTGTGGTGTGGTGTGGTGTGGTGTGGTGTGTTGTGGTGTGGTGGTTGCTGTCTGCTGTGTGGCGTGGTGTGGCGTGGTGTGGTGTGGTGTGGAGTGGCGTGGCGTGATGTGATGTGGTGTAGTGAGGTGTTTTGTGGTGTGGTGTGGTGTGGTGTGTATTCGGTGTGGAGTGGTGTGGTGTGGTGTGGCGTGGTGTGGTGTGGTGTGGAGTGGTGTGTTGTGGTGTGGAGTGGTGTTGTGTGCTGTAGTGTGGAGTGGTGTGGTGTCGTGTGCTGTGGTGTGGTGTGATGTGGAGTGGAGTGGAGTGGTGTGGTGTGATGTGGAGTGGAGTGGAGTGGAGTGGTGTGATGTGGAGTGGTGTGGTGTGGAGTGGAGTAGTGTGATGTGGAGTGGTGTGATGTGGAGTGGTGTGGTGTGGGGTGGTGTGGTGTGGTGTGTATTCGGTGTGGAGTGGTGTGGTGTGGCGTGGAGTGGTGAGATGTGGTCTCTATTCGGTGTGGAGTGGTGTGGTGTGGCGTGGAGTGGTGAGATGTGGTCTCTATTCGGTGTGGAGTGGTGTGGTGTGGCGTGGAGTGGTGAGATGTGGTCTCTATTCGGTGTGGAGTGGTGTGGTGTGGCGTGGAGTGGTGAGATGTGGTATCTATTCGGTGTGGAGTGGTGTGGTGTGGCGTGGAGTGGTGAGATGTGGTCTCTATTCGGTGTGGAGTGGTGTGGTGTGGCGTGGAGTGGTGAGATGTGGTCTGCATTCGGTGTGGAGTGGTGTGGTGTGGTGTGGTGTGGTGAGATGTGGTCTGCATTCGGTATGGAGTGGTGTGGAGTGGTGTGGTGTGGTGTGGTGAGAAGTGGTGAGATGTGGTCTGCATTCGGTGTGGTGTGGTGTGGTGTGGTGTGGTGTGGTGTGGAGTGCTGTGGTGTGGTGTGGTGTGGTGAGATGTGGTCTGCATTCGGTGTGGAGTGGTGTGGTGTGGTGTGGTGTGGTGAGATGTGGTCTGCATTCGGTATGGAGTGGTGTGGAGTGGTGTGGTGTGGTGAGATGTGGTCTCTATTCGGTGTGGAGTGGTGTGGTGTGGCGTGGAGTGGTGAGATGTGGTCTCTATTCGGTGTGGAGTGGTGTGGTGTGGCGTGGAGTGGTGAGA
>NW_026945934.1:0-15000 GCF_034702125.1 Engraulis encrasicolus
AAATTTCAAGTATTGATAACGAAAATCATTGTCTAATTGATAGTAGGTAAGATTTGAAATATCTTTTAAGTATTTCCTTGAAAATATAAGCCTTAATCACAATTCAGTGAAAACTTTTTTAACACTCTCGTCTGGAAGTTTGTTGAAGACTTTTACGGGCTTGTCTCATATGACGGAAGTAACGTTGGCACAGCTTTAGCAGCAGAGAAGCTATTCAGCTTGTGTTGATAATACTAAACTCCTGGACTATTTCCAAACTTCCAAATGCTTCGTTTCGTGAGTACAGACCACATTTGTGCTACTGCAGAAGTTTGGTGTAATGACATGTTATTTTTGTGGGGAAAGTTTGGAGACGGTGCCCAGTATCCATATGCGCTTGAGTCAAGCTAACCGGAATAAACATCGAATAACACGGCAACTCTGTTGATGTAAGTCTGCGGCAGAAAACACTTCGGGTGTAAAGGTGGATGGGTGTCACGGTTCAAATGGCATTAGGGTGATTCTACTCCGAACCATCGCTTTAAGTATATACTTCTGCAGCATGCTATAAAGTACTTTCTTGTGACCTTGAAATAGATTTGTAGTATACTTAAAATACACTAAACTGCATGCTAAAGTACAAACTAAACATATTTTAAAGTGAATTAGTAAGTATGTTTGAAATGTACTTAAGTTAAGTATGATTTTAGTATATTAAGTACACTTGTACAAAGTTTGATTTTAGTACAAAAAAGTCAACTTAAAATGTGATTAAGCTCTACTTAATTATATTTCAAGTGTATTTAAGTATACTATAAGTTGTCCCAAAATAACATAACTTAAGTATGTACTTCTGCAGTATACTATAAAGTACTTTCTCATGACATTGAAATAGATTTCTAATGTACTTAAAATGCACTTATCCGCATGCTAAAGTTCACATTAAACACATTTTAAAGTGATTTGGTTAGTATACTTATAATGTACTTAAAGTTAAATATATTTTTAGTATATTAAGTACACTTATACAAAGTTTAATTTTAGTACAAAAAAGTCAACTTAAAATGTGTTTAAGCTCTACTTAATTATATTTCAAGTACATTTAAGTATACTATAAGTTGTCCCAAAATAACATTCTTTAAATACACACTTTTGAAGTACACTTTAAATACAATAAAACGTACTTATTAAGTATATATTAAGTACACTTTTTTTTTACTTGGGTGTGTGTGTGTGTGTGTGTGTGTGTGTGTGTGTGTGTGTGTGTGTGTGTGTGTGTTATACCTTGAAATCGAGGCCGGACACCACTATGTCCCCACTGGGTGTGATGATGGGAACACTCTCACAGATGATGCCCTTATCCACGTCAATCACTTTCCCTGTGAAGACACACACACACACACACACACACACACACACACACACACACACACACACACACACACACACACACACACACACACACATACACGCGCGCGCACACACACACACACACACACACACACATACACATACGCGCGCGCGCACACACACACACACACACACACACACACACACACACACACACACACACACACACACACACACACACACACACACACACACACACACACACACACACACACACACACACACACACACGGGTTAGTGGTAGTCTACTACAGCACTTACACTGGTACACAATCTACAGCCTACTTACAACATTGCTTTTGACACTGCTTACTTGCATTCCTTAAGTATACCATTTCCACTGTGCACTTCCCCCAACATATACTTACATGCTAGCACGCACATGCACACACACACACACACACACACACACACACACACACACACACACACAAACACACACTCTCTCTCTCACACACACACACACACGCACACACACACACACACACACACACACACACACACACACACACACACACACACACACACACACACACACACACACACACCTGCGCGTAAATATTCTACTGTAATCTAGCAAAACCAGAGGCTGTTGGTTAGCTGATAAAATGAGATGTCAGTTCACCCAAGCAGAGATGATGGTTCCTCCATCGCAACTCAAGTGTGTTTCATACTGACTGAACTGATGGGTCTCTCTCTGTGTCACATGACAGGAAGTGGTACATGGGCTGAATCTCAAGGTCAATGACCCCAGACCCCATCCGGATTCTGTGACGCCCTTCTCATGACATGAACCACAACAACTACATCAGTCAACCACACCACTAAGAGGAACCATGGTTCTTTTCTGAGCAACGTTTCACAGAAAAGGAACAGGAACAAAGTAATAAGACTTGTTGTAATAAGTGCTCTTTGTAGACCCGGGGTGCATTTCTCGAAACCATAGTTGCTAACTTATGTTTGTTGTTTTCAATGCAATGTCCTACTGGCAACTACCCAAGTAGCTAACTGGCTAGCAGCTACACTTAAAAGCGCACCCCTGCGTAGTGTGTAAATACTACCAGTATCAGCACACTGTACACACCCAAGCAGCATCCATAGGTATACACAGTACCGTATAATTGTGAACCACTCAAGTTCTTTTGCAACTGCTGTATGCTATATGCCATATAGCCTTCAGCAGTGGCAAAAGACCTTTCTACAATTTCTACAAATGTAGAATTTCTACAAATGTAGTCAGTGTTCAAAGACAAGCTAGCATGATATATTGTATAAGAAAATGAATAGAAAATGAATAGAAAATGATTTCAAGGCCCACATGGAATGCCTTCAGGGCCCCACCCACCATTGGGCCTCGGCCCACAGTTTGAGAATCACTGGTCTATAGGGTAATAGTAGTCATGTGGAGTAGGTGACCTAGCAATACTCAGAAATGTATACTCGATGTCATGTGTACTAGATGTATGCTAGATGTGACACATGTAGCTGTTCTACTCTCTGGAGCCAGACTGTGGAACAGGACGTATGGGACTGTGGGATTTCGGATTGTCCTCAGGTCAGTACAGTTATATTAAATAACCCTACCACAGTCCACCACAGTCCCATTTCCCCAGCAAGTCACCCCACTATGCAGTCCCTCCAGGATTTTGCGCTGGGATTTTGTGATTTTTGCGGTCAAAATGTCTGATTTTGTGGCGGCATTTTCTCATTTTTTGCAAAGATTTTGCGGAATTTTCTCATTTTTTGCAAAGATTTTGCACCCCTTTCTGCGTTTTTTTGGTAACTGAAAACCACAATTAGTCTAAGCAGGCTTACTAGGGTATGAGCCAGAGGCCAAATTTTCACATATTGGTATCACCTGGGGTGGCAAAGTCTATCAATGTTTTTTGTAATCCTCCATGCCTGAGGGACATTATTTGGTATGATAGCCCTCTGGAAGTGGTAGCTTTCTTATATTTTTACTCACTTTTATAATGACACCCAGTGCATTTCGCAATACATGCCTGTATATGGATGTAGGCATATGCAAGTGGCTGTGATGATGGTATATGTTTTTATTGATGTTGCATCACATGTAGACACCTTAGGGATTTTAAAAATATACAGGTTTGATGGATAATGTACTTTCCTATGAATTATATAAGTCAAAATGTATCCGTCTTACACTTTTTCAGAAATATAATGCAAGGTTAGTTTGATGCAGAAGCCTGTAGGAGGGTGGGTCAAATCCCAATCATTGCTATATCATATCTGTAGGGTGTGAGCATTCAGAAAATATATGGGTTTGCTAGTTTAATATAAATTATACACCTATTTAGGCCCAAAACCCATAACTGTCCAATGTATTTCAATGGAAATCAATGCATTCCAATGTAATGCAAAGCACATTACATAACTAAGGTATAGTGTAATGTAGGAAGTTGTGAGATGCCTCAATGCACATTATATCACATCTACAGTGTATAGACCTAAGAAAATATATGGATTGGATAGCTTACTACAAATAACCCACTTATTTTAGACCCACAACTCATGGCCGTCCATTAAAAATCAATGCATTTAAAAGTATGAAATCTTTAGGACTTTGCAGAGCTTATGTAGGGATAGAGGAAGTTGGGAGATGTTTCAATGCACATTATGAACCTTTGAAAAATATATGGATTAGATTGCTAAATGCACATAATTCAGGTACTTTAGATGCGGACCATTTAAATGCAATGCAAATGCAAGTTCTGCCATTACATTGTAGAACTAAGGTAGAGGAATGTAGGAAGTTGGGAGATGTCACAACACAAATGTCACATCCAGTGGATCTTTAGAAAGACCTACATACATTATGTTAAATAATCTTTTTTTCAGTCAGTGGGCCAGGACACATTTAGCCTATATTTCTAATAAATTAAAGTGATGGTAGGCATGTGCTGGAGATGCATGCTAAGATGTCCTAAAATGGGCCAGAGTGCTATCGATACAAACTTGATCACGCTTACTTCGTTACATGAAATGAGATTTTCTTTTGGCAATTTTGTTTTGTTGAACCTCAAACCCATAAGCACTGGTAGTATTGGGTCACCCATGAAGTGAAAAAATGTTGCCTGGTCTCCTTTTATCATATAGCCTACTTGCAGTTATGGAAAAAGTTTCTGACACCCTGTGGATGATTAGTTGTGGATGTTATTTTCAGAAAGTACTATCCAATGGCTGACCAGGCATATTCGATCTTGATAGAGACCATAGTGTCTTGGTTGCAAAAATGGCTCAACTTGAGTCTACAGGAGGTGGACATTCAAGTGTTTGAAAACAAGATTAATTAGGACGAGGCAAGAGGTCAAGAGGATACGTAACTCTCAGAATGGCATTTGCAAAAGAAGAATATTACAATTATCAGCTCATTCACAGAAATTAGAATTTAATGCCACTAACTGTTCAATGAAAATAATGCAAATAGTGCATTCAGAATTTGGTGATTGCTGGTTGCTGGCGCAACAAATTGGAGAATGATGGGGGTAAGTTTCATGACCAGTTTCAATTTCTGAGTAATGAGTTGATTTTAGAAAACATGACACTAAGGGCCTCTGGCTCAGTTCCTCTAGCTTTTGAGGGTGTCTTTGAACTTCATACTGTAAACCCTTACTGGGAAGTGACAGGGTGATCATACCCATACCTGTGCTTTTGGTGGCTGTGAGACCCATGCTTCCCACATTCCTCAGACGTTTTGGTGATTTATATTGCCACAAACCTTCTGCATCTAACCTCTTCAATGCAGACTTCAATTTCCCGGCTGCGATGTATACCTTTCCATGGTACAATGTACTAAATAATAAGCTGGTTGTCTGAGGGCATGTGGAGGCAATCTCCAAAGGAAATGGCTGTATGAATAGGAACCTGAAGGATACACCAATATCTCCGGCCTTCCCATTGCAGGTCTCCACTTGCACTAAGTAACCACAAGTGATGCCTTTCCCCTCACTACTGATGTCTGGATTCACGATACAGTATGTCTGAATTTAGTGTCATCTGCAGTCATGCCTTGTTGCCACATCTTGATGTAAGCTGAAAGTCCTCTTTCCAGTTATTGTTCAAATGGGGACTTTCTTAAATGGGGGGCACATCACTGAGCTCATGGGGCATGGCGCCAAAGACATCAGCAAGATCCAGGAAGATTACATGGAGGTTCTTTTTTCCAGCTTTGCTGTTTGGATTTAGTGTCAGGTCATGCTGTGTGTTACCCAGACATGCCTCCCTTTGAACAGTATCAATGTGCATGATTGGCAATCCTTTGTGAAATAACACTGAAAAGGAGATTAATTTCCAAAATAGTAAGTGAGGAAATTGTGTTGAACTGGCAGATGTTCATTTGTATCCTTTTCCTTAGAGATCAGGACCCCACCTGCTCTACGCCCCACTTCACACTACACACTTCACATGCAGTCAATGATTTCAATTCACTTTGTGTGCTTCACTCTATTAGACTCAGAGGCAACAATCAATGCAAGGCACTAGTTTCCCTTGAATATCTTTTCTTCCTTGATGAATCATCAAATCCCTGTGAGATTCCTTCTTCCCTCCAGCATGTTTGTGGAGTTATATTCCCGCTGGTTGGTGTTCTCACAAGTCTGTAGTATAGTGATTGTTCATCATGTACTTACTCATTCTCCAACATCTCAGTCACAACACATATGAAAATAAACAGGACTCACCTGATGCCATTTCTGTCTGTATCATGATGTACCTAGTCTTATCTGTCTTTGACACTACAGCAGTCAACACACCCAACATACCCAGCAAGTCAGATTGTACGGTATGTTTAAAAAAGACACATTTTCAGACAAAATGAAAATACTGTTATGCAGGATCTCCATGTACTGTTCTTGAAACCAGAGGTGTGACCAAGTCACTAATGTGCAAGTCACAAGTAAGTCTCGAGTCTTTCCACTCAAGTCCGAGTCAAGTCACAAGTCAAGACACATCTGACCAAGTCAAGTCCAAGTCCAAGTCGTACCCCAGCCAAGTCAAGTCCAAGTCCAAGTCTCATTTTTTTTCAAGTCCTTAACAAGTCACAAAGGGATTTTCCATTTGCAATCACAATTTCGATCATAAATTCATTAGTATAATAATGAGACCTGAGTAAAAAGATGACAATTACTAAAACAGTTGCTAAGAAATCAGTCTAAACCAAACTACTGCTTGTGCTGTGTATGTAAAATGACATTTAATTTCATATTTTTTTTCACATAAAAATACATTTCATGTGAATTTGTACTTAAACAAAGGAGCAACCATATGCCAAATATTTACTGTCCAGTGGGCAAATAGTCCTGTTTGCAAGAATGTGTGCGCATGTTTGTGTGTCCGTTCCATCATCTGATGGCATAAACCTATTCCACTACTCCACCCTGGTCTTGGTGGTGGGCCGGTCATATCTAGTCAAGGTTGTAAGTTATACAGACTCTAGCATCATAACGCTAAGGACAGGACTATGGTTAACTTTTTCACTAGGAGCACAGGCAGGGCCGCTGACAGCTTTGGCTGGAAGGTTTTGTCAAGACATTAGGGGGGCATATTACACTTCCGACCTGAAAACGCGGATTCACACTTTCAGCGTACTATGTTTGAATTTACCCACAAAGGCCAAGGGTGAAAGTAGTAGCCTATTCATGTCTTACAGGTGCTACCCACCCCCCCCTCTCTTTACTGTAGTGTAACACTCGACTAATGTAAACATTTTGGTTTGGCTTTAAAAGACGCAATTTTCCCTAAGGTACCATATTAAGCTCACCATTCTCATCAAGATATGACATACAGCAGGGGTAATCAATTTCTTTTTTTTTAATTGAGCCCAGTGTGTGTGTGTGTGGGGGGGGGGGGGGGGGGGGGCTACACATGTGAGACAGGATGATGAGTTAACAGCACAGCTCAGCAGGCAGCCCTGTCTCAGCTGGTCCATGATGTTCACTTCATCCCATTATCTGTGAACCAAAAGCTGAGCATTGACAGTGTCATAACTGTGAACCCACCAATGAGCACATGCATGGTGCAGCACTAGGCTATTCTGCTGTAGGCTACGTGCCAACAGTATTTAGCCTAGTAGACACTTGTCCATATGGGCTAAGAAATGAGGACAAAGTAGGCCTAGTTAGTTGGATTAAATTCCTGGTAAAGTAATGATGAATTTCCTGAATTTCCCTCTGGGGATCAATAAAGTTACTCTACTACTCTACTCTACTCTACTATTGTTGAAGCTGATATCGGCATTGTCGCTTTCCCCCTCACATTCTCGCCGCAATGGCCCATCACCAACCATTTTTACTGCGTCACAGTCCAAGTTAACTAGAACTTCGTTTGCACAGTCATTAATCCACGTCTTGTTAATTATATTAGGCTACTAGACTATTCGCCAGCACACTGTCAATTAAACATGGCGTTAGCGCTGCAGAATGTCAGTTATGGCAACGAGGCAACCTTGTTCTGCGCTTCTACAGTGTAGGAAGAAGGAAGGTGTGTAATGCCCTATCCAACATTTCGCTCTCATTTTTCCCGAACGAATATGCGCCTCGCGCCATGCTCTCGTCTCCCTGTTCTCCCCAATCGCCCTCTCCTCCCCCACAAAGGCACTTGTATGCTGTTCATGCCTCTTCAAAAAGATTAAGTTCACCGTCCAGGTCATAGATTGTAGCCAAACAAAGTTCTGCTTCTATGTTTCCTAATTTTTGTTAATTTGGAAAACAGGGTTACATCCCAGTTCTCCAGTGCTGGCGTCGTGTAGCTCTAACGTGTCATTTCCAAGCAGCGGTAATTGCGACTCCAAACTCCCCCAAAATACCAAACAAAGCATGTAGTTCGAACTGTGAGAAACATAAGATAAAGCGGTGTCGACACCACGAGATACAAGGTTCGCGCGCGCAAGGATTGGGCTGACAGCAGCACGCGAGAGGGAACATGCCTTTTGTCCACGGGAGCCGACCCATGCCCATGTCTTGCGCTGCTCAGCAGTAGCTTGCAACCTCTACCTCGCATTACATTTAAACTTCACGATAGGCTGCATTAAAGATTGCGTTTGAACTGATGTGGCTGACATGATAGTGTGTCAAGGCTGAGTTTTAAAACTTTCAAGGAACAGGTATGGCATTATCTTACCATTTGACACATGGGACACTGCTGCTTTCAGCTGGCTGAGGCGGTATTCCAGGAATCAAAGATAGCCCTGATTCAAGTCATCGAACAACAAGCAAACAAGGTTCGGGGCGCATAGCTTGTTTATAGCCCTCAAGCGCAAGCTTCGCGGGAAGCAGTGTTGCTTGCGCTTAGTTTCTTCAAAGTTTTTCCAATAGCCATGCAGTATTCCTCATCTCGCGCCTTGACCAATTATTTGACAATTTTGGTCGTTTGTCTTGTCTCTTTGCAAGACTGTCATGAATAGGCTATAGGCTAAATTATTTCCCTTTGGAACCATTCACCCAGCATCTAAAGTAGGCAACCGGTGGAGCTCTTTTGATGGATGCAAGACCAAGTGTTCTCTGCTCGCCTATTTTCGATTGCATGCTGGAAGACTAAGACATGTATAAACGTGTCTTTTTGTATTGATTCTAATACTCAACCGATGGTGGCTGGTCAATGCAAAGAATGTTACCGAGAGGTTATCTTTCTAGACTGAGAAGCGCGAGCTTAACATGCATTTTCAGCGCGTGGAGTTGTGGTCGTGAAATAGCCCTGGGATATCAAGCCATAGGCTATAGCCTACGGACACATCCTGGGTTGGGGGAAACTTAAAAGCAGGCCATATTCGTAACGTTTACCTCGCCACATATCCATCATAACGTGGTTTTGTCCGCGATGGTGGAAATTATTCGCAAGGCTGCATTTCACTTTGAAGTGACTGACTCGCAAGCATAGTGTGTGGGAGCGGAATATACTGTAACAGCCTTCGGGGGCTGAAGGCAAGCGCATTCATAAAGGACAGGGAAAGCAAAACGGATAGGCGTACTCTTTTATAAAACAACAATAGATTAAGTCCTGTGGTTCGGTTATGTCAGCAGTGTGTGCTTTTTATTTCAACTGCTTAAATAGCCTAATGTTCAACAATCAATGTCCATCACCATTTAGCTAAAATATTTAGACAGCTTGGTTCTCACTGAATTTCTGTANTAAGCGAGGGGCGAGAGAGCGAGAGCTTCATGTGTGTAGCTGGTTTAAAATGTAGGCTATGTTTGTTCTGGAGACTCACTAATGGTGTTTTTGCCGCTGGTCCGGCCGCCAATGGCATTGCACTGCTTAGGACAATGACGTGATTCAAACAAAGAATGTGGGCGGGCTGTTGCATTCTGAAAACAAGTGTTGGACTTGGACTTTTTTTTTAGACCCAACATGGCAAGTCACGCCAAGTCATTGAAAGTTACAACTGTCAAGTCCAAGTCGAGTCCCGAGTCAAAGGCGTGCAAGTCGAGTCGAGTCGCAAGTCCTTTCTGATCTTGAAATTTCAAGTCGCAAGTCTTCACACCGCTGACTCGAGTCAGACTCGAGTCCAAGTCACTGGACTCGAGTCCACATGTCTGCTTGAAACTGATGTGTGTGCAATTGCAATCGCATCTTCCAGTTTTCTCCGTTACACTTTAGACCTACCTTCATTCTGTAATATAGCCTAGTTTGATTTGATTTTCAATGGCTAGATGAGTTTTGAGTCTAAAATAACTGTACTGCATATCAAGCCTGTTTGTTTTCCAAAAGTCTACAGTAGCTATATAATGTGCATTGAGAGATCTGTCAACTTACATTGAGCTATACCTTAGTTCTGTAATGCACTTTGCATGACCTGAAAATGCTTTGATTTTCAATGGACGGCTATGAGGTTTGGGTCTAAATAACTCTGTAATGTGTATCAAACTGTCTAATCCAGGGGTGCCCAACCTATTCCAACTCGGGGTCCCCTTGAAATGTTCATACTTCTTCAGGGCTCATCACTGACTGAATAAATAAAACAAAACATACACTACAAACAAATATGATTTAGATTTTTAGAAAATGATTTCAAGTCCCACTTGGAATACAGTAAGGGCCAACCAGTGGGCCCAGGCCTAAAGTTCGAGAATCATTGATCTAGTCCATATACTTTCTAAAGGTCTACATACTCTAGATGTGGGACAACTCCCAATTTCCTACATTCCTCTACAACACATTCTGTAATATACTTTGCATTACATTGCAATGCATTGGTTTTCATTCAAATCCATTGGACAATTATGAGTTCTAGGCCTAAAATAGCAGCATACCTTATATTAGGCGATCAAACCCATGTATTTTCTGAAAGCACACACTCTCCAGATATGATATAGCAAAAGTTGCAATCCAACCTATCCCCCTGGGGTCTCCCAACTTCCTCTATCCGTACTTAAGTTCTGTAAAGTACATTGTACTTTGAAATGCATTGATTTTTAATGGACGGCCATGAGGTGTGGGTATAAAATAACTGTGTAATTTCTATTAAGCTATCCAATTTTCCGAGGTCTACACACTCCAGATGTGATATAATGTGCATTGTGACATCTCCCAACTTCCTACATTCCTCTATACCTTAGTTATGTAATGTGTTTGGGATTACATTGAAATGCATTGATTTCCATTGAAATCCATTAGACAGTTATGGGTTTTTGGCCTAAATAGGTGTATCATTGACATTAAACTAGCAAACCCATATATTTACTGAAAGCCCACACCCTACAGATATGATATAGCAAATATTAGGATTTGACCCACCCTCCTACAGGCTTCTGTATCAATGTAACCTTGCATTATATTGCTGAAAAAGTGTATGACGGATATATTTTGACCTATATAATTCATAGGAAAGTACATTATCCATCAAAACTGTATATTTTTAAAATCCCTAAGGTGTCTACATGTGATGTAACATCAATAAAAATATATCCCATCATCACAGACACTTGCATACGCCTACATCCATATATAGGCATGTATTGCGAAATGCACTGGGTGTCATTATAAAAGTGAGTAAAAATATAAGAAAGCTACCACTTCCAGAGGGCTATCATACCAAATAATGTTCCTCAGGCATGGAAGATTACAAAAAACATTGATAGACTTTGCCACCCCAGGTGATACCAACTTCTGCTCCGGCCCATGCCGGACTGCGCGTTATGAAAAAATACTAGTGGGTATAGCCTACCAGTAGGCTAATGAAGAGTGTCGTGGGGTACAGTAGCCAAGTTGTATGCAAGCGTTACAATGTCACCTGTTGGAAGACGCCTCTCTCTCTCTCTCTCTCTCTCTCTCTCTCTCTCTCTCTCTCTCTCTCTCTCTCTCTCTCTCTCTCTCTCTCGTGCTCGTATTGCAAGCTGTTGCATATTAGGCTATTTGCTTGATGCAAAGTTGTGATGGCATACACGCTCTCGTTGACATGGTTGTGTGCATGGTTGCATGGATTCGCAAGACTTTATTGCAATAACACAGTGAAAGCGTGGAAGGGCCGTTCACTTCCTATCTCTGTGTCCTTGACTGAAACAAGTTGCAAAACTCCACACTTCAGATCGATTCCTTTGCGATCGGCACTACAGTGATTGTTATCAGAATGCTTGTGCCTACGCATAGACATAGACCCTTAAATTACAAACATTAGCGAACATTGAAAAAAGATCAGACAACGACCGTCGGGTAGCATGCTCATGAAAGCGACAGGGGAGAGTGGAGAAGTTGCGCAAAAATGTAAGGTAAGATGTTTGCTACTGTGCGACAGCACCGCCACTATTTCATGACTGCATACACTTCTTCGTCATGGATAAATGGGCAACAATACTTTTTTCCAGCCAGGATTGCACTGAAAAGTAGGCTACTGCTGTTAAAGAAAGGTCACGGATGTGCAGCACCGACGCCTGCGTGTATGTGTGAGGGAGGGGAGGAGAGAGACGCGGAGCTGCTGAGATGAGGGTCGCGACTTGCGAAATAGCAGGCAATTATTTTTCAATGTTTCAGTGACATATTAACAAAAATGCTTCCTATTGGTTTTCGTCTCCGGTGGTATTGTAGTCACATTTTTATTTTTTTGACGAAAATATAAATCAATAAACTCCACAGAATGTTGAAGGGGACAAAGGGGAAATTTTGCGGGAAAAATGCGGCTTTACAGGAATTACGTGGCATCGTGAAATTATGCGGAATATCATTGAATTTGCATGAATCCACGCGATCGCTGAATCGCGAAAAACTGGAGGGACTGACTATGGGTATTTTTAGATGCATTTATTTGTAAACAACACATACTGTAGCTCTGATAGCACTCATCGATAATCACTGATGTATTGAAGTGCATTGAAGTATTGATAATTCATTGATAATCTGGGCACGTTCATTCTCATGATAGTAGCGTGACTGAACACATACAGTAGACAAAGGACAGATCTACAAGAGAGGTGATCATTTCTTTGTAAAATAAATGACACTGATGACTGGTGGATTTTTTTCTTGCTGTTATGTGTGTCTGTCTTTCAGAGGTGTTGTTATTATACAGCTATTCCGCTGTACCAAATGAGGAGAATAGATAGACTGCCTCAATTTTCAGAATCAGCTGATTATTAGACAGGTGGTGTACAATATCTTTAGACCAGTGACTCAGTGAAGTCAGCTGTGTTGGAAGGAATCTGTGGCAGGGATTTTTTTTAAAACATCTACTATTTCATTTGACAACTCTGCTGTGTTTTGCGATGTTGAATGAAAACATAGACGAAAGGAAAAGATTGAATATGTATCATGGTTGGAGGTTCCTATGCTTCCTGTGAAATACTTGAACGATTCCTTGTCTGACAGCAGTGTATGTGTGTGTGTGTGTGTGTGTGTGTGTGTGTGTGTGTGTGTGTGTGTGTGTGTGTATAGCATGCATGTTTTTACCTTTGATGTGGAGGGGTCCATCAATGTCTGTGTGTGTGGTGTGTGTGCATGTGTATATGTATGTGTGTGTGGGTTCATTTGTGTGTGTGTGTGTGTGTGTGTGTGTGTGTGTGTGTGTGTGTGTGTGTGTGTGTGTGTGTGTGTGTGTGTATGTGTGCGTGCGTGTGAGTGTGCGCATGTGTCTCTGTCTGTGTGTGTGCCTGTATCTGCGTTTACCATTGATGTGTAGCGGTCCGTCGATGTGCAGCGCGGCGCGGCCGGCGGCCTTGTCCACCTCCCCGTTAAGAGAGGAGCGCTTATAGATGCCCCTCTGGACCTCCTCAAACACCAGGAACATGTTGTGCACACGTGCCGTGTAGCCCGCTAGCTCTGTCACCTGGAGGAGTTGAAGAAAAAGATAGGACAGATGAATAAAGAAAGAAAGAGAGAGAGAGAGAGAGAGAGAGAGAGAGAGACAGAGAGCGAGAGAGAGAGATAATGTTATCAGTTCAGAAAATAATCACATGATGTGATGTGATAGTGCTTCAAATCATCATCCTTATTATTTCTTAACTTTTAAACACACACACACACACACACACACACACACACACACACACACACACACACACACACACACACACACACACACGGACACAATCATCCATTTACTGAAAACAGATCTACTAGCGTGTGAAACAGCCATGCACACACACACAAAACATAGAGAGACAGAGAGAGAGAGAGAGAGAGAGAGAGAGAGAGAGAGAGAGAGAGAGAGAGAGAGAGAGAGAGAGAGAGAGAGAGAGAGAGAGAGAGAGAGAGAGAGAGAGAGAGAGAGAGAGCGAGAGAGAGAGAGAGAGAGATGTTATTGTGATGCAAGGAGGCAGTATCATGATATGTCCTTTCAAAGTTCTGTCAGCCTTCAGTTCAGAAAATAACCACTTGATATGATGTGATAGTGCTTCAAATCATCATTATTATTTAAAACTTTTTAAAATTGATTAGCAGCATTTTGAGACCTATTCTAAATATAAACTATCGTATTTGTATTCATATTTGTATTGTATAATATAGGCAAATGTGAAAAAAGAAAATGAATGAAGTAAATATCACAAATGCATCGCAATAATGCATGTATCGCAATGCATCGTGATGGTATTGCATCGTAGCATGTGTATCATGATGCGCATCGAATCGTGAAGTGAGGTGTGAGGTGTGAGGTGTGTGCAAGCAGCTATTACAAAAATACATGCTGCTTTACTTTTTTTGTTCAGGCACTTTATTGTTTTGCAAACAAAACACACACACACACACACACACACCAAACCATGCTGCAATCCAGAGAGAGGGGGGTGGCGGGTGGGGGGTTATAAATACAAAACATTAGCCACGCATCACGACTTCAAAGATTACTTCAAAGTGGGTAAAGGAAAGATAGAGCCCCAGGCTGTTTCCCCCTGTGCTCTTGGAAAGTTAGTAGAACTTTTTTTGTGTTTTAGTGTAAACTTTTGTTAATGTCATTTGGTCATCATTGATGCAATGCATTGGAGACTTATCAGGAGATTCTTTGAATATTTTTCCACATGTGTAATAGTCCTGTCCTTGTGTCTTTGTCCTCTAAATTGGCAATAATGCCATTTTTGTCATCATTCAGGGACATGTGCTGTATGCATTTGAGGATCATCCAAACACTGTATTTGAGTAGAGAGAGAATGTGGCTGAGTATTGTAATTT